>NC_048303.1:26508433-26562205 GCF_013100865.1 Trachemys scripta elegans | reverse complement strand
CTTGGCCATCGGCCGCTTCCTCCCCCCGCAGCAGTGGGAGCTGCAGCAGCGGCTGCTCCCGAGTCCCGCTGCCCAGGGGGGGAGAACAGCCGCCACCTGGCCCCGTGGGCCGCCCCCTCCTCTCCCTACCACCCAACTGAGTCCTGCCTGCTCGGGGCCAGGCCGGACACTCACTCACCCTGGCCCCGCGCTTCCCCTGCGTCTCCGGGACCTCCCTCCAGCGCTTGTGGAGGAAGGGTGTCTTTTTTTTTTTTTTTTTTTTTGCCCCGCCCTCTGCCACGCCCCCCCCCCGCGTCACCCTTCCCCCTGCGTCCCAATATTTGACTTGGGTGATCTGGTCACCCTAAGTGCCTCTTGACATCAGTCCATGGTGTTGCAGGGGTTCTTTCCTGCTAGTGCTGCCTCATCCTGTGGCAGTTGCCTTCTAGATGACTCAGCCCTCTGGCCAGCTCACACTTAAGTGCAAGCTCCTTCTGGGGTTACAAAAGCCAAAGGTTCTCATACATACTCCTTTTGCCCTTCTTGGGCTCCTCCACAGCCAAACCCTGAGTTCAATAGTCCTTGTGTCAGGCTTTCATATCCTTCCTTGGGGCTGGTAGGGGAAGCCATTCCTACCTTCCGCTCTGGGTTCTATGCCAGGCATCCTGTATTAAGAGATACGTTTATTCTTTTAGACATACTGCTGTTTCCCCAGGCCACTTCCTATCTCTAATCCCCCTGTACTGTTTCCCATTAGCCTGTAGTTAATACAGGACCCTGCTCTGGACTTCTGGCAGTTACTCTCCAGAGACTCTGTTCTCAATTCCTTGTCCCTCTTTTGAGACACTGTTCTACAGAACTGTCTCCATGGGTTTTTCATGTTCACCAAGGGTTACTCTACTCCTGCAACTTATCCATAGTTCCTTTGCCAGAGAATAGCAGCTCCTACTTCTTCCAGGAGTCTCCCCTAGCCTGCTTTCTTTATAAGAACAGCCCAGTCTGAATCATCCCAGCTGGCTCTAAGCCTCAATTAACTGTCTCTCTCTCGGGGCCACACACTGGGCTAGCTGGGTCTCCACCTCTCAGACTTCCTGTTAACCCCTTTTCTGAGGAGCTTGGGGCACATCCCCATCACAAATTCATTGCACTTAATTCTGCAGTCCAGGGATGACACTTCAGATATCAACATGACCTATTTCACTGCTGATGGTATTGGCAGAAACATTTTGCAAATGTAATTGATCCAGTGGTATTCATTTGAAAGGCAAGTTGTAATTTTTAAAGAACAAAGATACTTGAATGGACTATGCACATATTTATTTTTGGCTTTCACTGTTGGGGTCTTGGTGGAAGAGGGAAAAATCATCATTCTCCAAGGTAATGAAAAGGTCTCCAAGATGATATGAGACACTAAGTTATTGGGGACATAAGGACAAGACCTTCAGGGGAATATTGTACCTCAAGGAGTTCGGATAGAAAGGAGAAGATTAAAAGTCAAAGAAAACCAACAACTTTTTTATTACTATTTATTATTCATATTGTGGTGGCATGTAGAGGACTGACTCAGAGACCAGGGCTAGGCTAGGCTGCACAAATACATAAAACAACCCCTGCCCCAAGGGCTTACAATATAATTGTTGTTTTATGTTAAATTGTCATTTCTTTCAAGAGGAAGTCTTCCACGCTCCAAAGCTTATCTATATCAGGAGGACTCCAAACAACTTTTGTGTCTGATTCTGGTGAAGTCCTAGAGCACATAAGATTGAAGATGAAAATCACACCCAGCACAGCAACTGCCAGACCTGTTGAGATGGTACAGTAGATTCTGCAGCCTATTTAGGTCACTAGAAATGTGTGGAATATTTTGAAAATTTCTGTGGAATTTTAATTTCATGAGTTTCACTCTCTTCCTAGTGTGAAATAATATGTATCAGTTGTCTGAAGTTTATAATTCACTACGATACATGGAGAAATGAGATTCCACCCCTGCAATCATTCATTTGCATAAAACATGGTTTTGATGGTTCCATTTGTTATTCCCTTCCCTTCCTGTTCACTTCTCGGATTCAAAGTCTTCTTAAAGGTTTCAGCAAAGACAACAATATCACTTGCAAAACTAAAGTTACTCAAGGGCTCTCCAGTGCTCAAGGCCCTTGTCTTCCCACTTATAACATGTAATTGTTTCAGGGACAGCTGTACTTTAGAGCCTCTTTAGTCCCTCTCAAGGGACCTGTTGGGGACAGGTTTTGCTATTTTCCTCTGGGTGGAAGCACATGGTTCTATCACTCTTAGACTGGGTCTCTGCACTGCAGCCCACTCTACCCTGTTTACCAACCACATTAACCTGCCAGGCTCAGCTGTATTTGGGACCTGTAAGTCCTTTTCCTTTAGCACTCTGTGATAAGGGTAAATTAAAGTGTCCCCAAACCAGCTTCTTAAACAAACAAAACAAAAAACCAACAAAACAAACATTTATCTACCCAAAGGTACAAAGCAGGCAGAGCAAAGGGATAAAACAAGAAGGGCCTGTACACGTTTCCGCTTACCTAAACCTTTATCTTTCTTTGCAAACTTCAGTAAGCTCTAGTCAGCCCAGTTACCTCCATCTCTGAGAGGGGAAGAGTCAGCGTGGTTGCTACAGTTTTGTGTTTCTTTCTCAGGCCTGGTCTACACTATGAGTTTAGGTCTAATTTAGCAGCGTTAAATCGAATCACCAGGGAACTGCTGACAACCCACTCAACTCCCCCTTCTTGCCTTGGCTAGCATTTTTAAAGTTGTAGTAGCCTTCTTTGACTCTAAGTTTTGGTTCAGGAAGAGTAAACCTTGCTAAGCTGGTTGGAGCCAGGCAGAAGGTTCTCCCCAGTTAATAGAGTCTTCACTGTTTGCCCAAAGCCCTGGGCATTCTCTCAGGCTCTACATTATTTTTGCCATTGTTTTGTTTCCCTCCAATAGCCTCCTTCAACTTAAATCCTTGCAGTCAGATGGGATAATACCAACCAGGTAAACTGAGATGCATAGGATATTTATTTTTTAAAAAATACACAATTCCTTCATTCTTCACATGGGATCTAAGAGCTTCTCTGAGGGCTAACAGGGGAGGAAAAATCTCACTGAGACAGCATGTTGAAGCTGGAGTCAAAGACTATTTCACTCTCACAGAAGTTTACTTTTGTGAGCTGTTTACCGGTGGGACAACAGCTTAAATGCGTTTGTCTTGCCCTAGAACCTGTGGTTCAGGCACTACATTGCAGTGGAGAATTCAGTCCCCTTTTATGCAGCTACAAGTTGCTATTACACCTAAGCAGCCTCAAGGGACACATGGATATCTTCTCCATTCCTTCTTTTCTCCTCCCTCTGCCAGTTACTATACTGTTTTCCATAACAACAAATATTTTCCTTCCATGAGGCCTGTATATTTAGGCCTCCACTCAGAATAATTGTGTGTGTAGGATGGAAAGAGGTAACTCTCAAGATGTGTGTTTTTAGCTTCAGCAACCTGGTTATCCTATTTCTTTAGTCTCTCCTCTCCCAGATGCAAACTGTTTGTCACTATTCCTTGCTATGTGCTGGCATAGTTTAGGTCCCGATCATCCACAGACTTATGTACTTGCATAACTTTAGTTCCTTTGAATTCCATGGAACTGCTGGTGAGCATATGTGTAAGTCTTTGCAGGATTAGGGCCTTAGCTGTTTGCTTCAAAGAGTAGTAATAGCATTTGTTGATCTGTAATGGTCTAGGTACACTTATCATACCATAAAAAAAACCCAACAATAATCAAAGGATGATTATGGAAAAAAGAGAAAAATTGCTTAAGATTTGTATTTGCATCAAAATAAGAAGTATCTTGTTATTTTACAACGGAAGTAAATAAGGAAGTCGAAATGGATTTTAAGTAGAGGGCTATTTTCCTACAGAATTAGTCATCTCCCTTTGGGCATGAGCTTGCATGCTGAGATCAATAAAGAAAAGCAGAGAAAGAAAGTACTTTAGTAACTCTTGGGGTAATCAAAAAGCTGCATGTATGAAAAATTGTTAATTTAAAATTCTTTTAGAAGAACAAAACTGATCTATTTGCACTCTGGGTGAGAGTCCACTCTGCGCCAGCACAGGCCTGCCCATTGTTCCTGTGCCATTCAAACCCTGCACTGCTGAATGGGCCTTGTGCTGCCTCTGAGCTCAGAGGTGAATTTTAGCCCTTATGGGCTACATTTATAAGCATATTTAGGGGCCTAAATATGCAGCTAGGTGTCTGAGCAGGCTAGGCTCTTAACACCCATTGACTTAGTGGGCTTCAGCGACTTTCAATGGGAGTTACACATCCCACCTACTCGGGCACTTTGAAAATACCACCAGGCACTCTTTAACCTTTGGCCCTTCTCCTGGAAACATTTATACATGAGTAGTCTCATTGACTTCAGTACATAACCCCAACACCATACGCTGCCATCTTTTTACCAACATGTATAAAGTTAAGCATGTGCATAAAAGTGTTGCATAGCCAGAGTCGAAGTGCTTTCCACCAAACAGAAAGGAATAACAGCACCAACACTACAAGGTGCAAACTTTACCCATCATCTCAAATGTAGATATTCATGGGAGGAGGTAGAACATACACTTAAAAACCTCTGGACTTAACAGAATCTGCTAGTGTTCATACTATAACAGATCTAGATAACCATACCTTATTGTAACACTTATTCTCTATTTTTCTATGTTTTCTCCCTCTGTTATAGCATTTGTGCTCTTAGTCAGTGCATCACATTAATTAAATTGGAAGCGCCTCAGGGCAGGCTTTGTATCTCATTCATCCTGTAGAGATCATAACATCCTTTGGCTTCTGTATAAAGAATATATTAAATTAAGTACAAATGATTATTTCCTCAAAATACTGAAATAAATCCTTGTAAAACTGGTTAATTCATGGTACAAAATACAAATCCTGTTAAGCTACACATTAATGTTAATAACAGGCTTTGTTTTCATTTAATAGTAGGTGGGAACATATGAAATAGCACTTATTACACATAACCCATTAGTTTTTGGTACTCTTTTTATAATTATTTTAAGTTAGATTCTTTTTTACTTAGATTTCTGAGAACAGACAAAAGATGTCTCTGACATTCTAAAGTCCTTTGACAGTTGTTTTAAAACACAATGAAACAAAGACAAAAGCCAGCATCAACTTCCATGAAGATGAATAAGCTTTACAGCAAAGATGAAATGGGGATCTAAAAAATTTCTCTTTAGCTCGAAGATGAGGACCGTAATGGACAACTGCACTCCCCTAGCATAATGAAACTTTTTACCATAGGAGCAGAGCACATCCATACAGGAGAGAGAGTTTTCAGTGGGGCTGGTCTGAGATTATGAAATGAACTCCTGTCAGAGTAAAGAAGGATCACAGACTCCACCACCGTCCATTCTAGGTGTAAGGCACACTTCTTCCATCTGTCTTCTCTAACGTGTACACATTGTTATATGTACACTTAAAATGAAATCACAAAACCCTACCAAAACAAAGCACTATATTGCACATTCTATTATCCCCCTCATGTCACTTAATGCACTGCTTGTTACGTGCTCAGATACAGCAGTGAGAGGTTCTTTCACTTCCCCTACATAGACTAGGATAGAGGAAAAGTGGCCCACACTTCCTAAATATTGCTCCTCAGGCAACCCCTTCCCCAACAGCCCCCATAAGCTGAACCACAATGGTGAAAATATTGGCATAGTTTTGTCTCAAAAGGGGAGCAAATTCCAGAGCCACAGAAAATCCATTGCCAGTAGCTTCTTCTCTTTTACACAGAGGGAGTTCCTCCTGCTCTTAAGATCCTCTGCTGAGCAGCTGTGGCTTTGTGATAGAGGTGCCCCTCCAGCACATCCCTCATGGCCAGAAATGGTATTGCAGTAACCCCAGTATCTTCTCTGGCCACCACAGTGATTTAGCTTTACAGCCAAGCCTCTGTTCAAAGTCCCATCCCTTCCAGACACTCAGTTCTTTATTTAAAGTCCAACAGAAAATAGCAAATCAAGCACTTCTTCAGCCAGCCAGACTCAGCTGTTAGCCTCCTTCCTTACAGGCAAGCCCCAGCTGCACTAAACTATTCCCATGCCCACCCCCATTTATGGGCTTCTCTTGGCCCACCCCAGGACTGGTTCTCTCTCTCACACCCTTTGCCCAAGACCTGCTTCACTTCCCATTCTAAACCAGGCTCCTCACCACTTCCAACTGCTGGACTTCCCAATTTAATCTCACATCACAAGTTTAACAGCCAATCAGGTGTAGCTGGACATGGCTTATTAAGCCTCAGGTTAGTGATTAATCCTTTCCAGTGTGGGAGAGGGTTTGTACACCCCATCACAGGCAGCATCTCAGGTCTGGAACTCAGCACCCTGTATACCATGTTGTGACATCATGCTGGATTCTTGTGATACTCTGATCCCAATTATGGATGATGAGACATTATGAAAATTCCAGCCTTCAGGCTTCACAGTTAAAAGCAGCATCTCCAATTAGTGCAACCAGTATGTATTAGCCATAATGCATTATGCAACCTAGTCACAGACTTAAAAACTGAGCACTCACCCATTGCAGGCATATACTGTAATTATGTGTTATTGTGGCTAAAAGCCACTTAAATCATGGTCTTAGAGCTTTGGGAGCACTCGGCAAAATATCTGATGTTAAGATGAATTTTTAGGCATTTTAAAGCAGGTTAAGCAAGTTTAAATACTGTGAAATGTGAAAGTGACACATAAAAGCACATTAACTATCCACATTTCAATGGTGAAAGTACAAAGGCGAAGTATTCAGGGCAGACATTGCAAGTAATGGAAAAGAAGAGCAGAAAGGTTGGTTCCGACTGTGTTCCTATTATTTTGAAAGCCAGCTATACATATTCTATAGTTATACATTTCAGTAACATTTTCAAATTTTGCAGCCTGAGGCTAGGCACTTACACTAGAGGCTTGATTTTTCAGAAGTGTTGAGTACCCACAGCTTTAATTAATTGCCATTGGAGTTGTCTTGTTAGTTAAGCTCATTGGGTCCCATTGGCTGCACTGGGGCAGGATTTTACCAATTCTCTTAGACTGTAAGCTCTTGGGATAGGGACTGAATCTTCCAACATCTGCACAGTGCTTTACCTCATTTTAGGTGCTACTGTAATAGAATTAATAATCTTATGCATTAAATGTAAATGCTAATAAATAAAAAATCAGAAGAAATATTGTATACATGACATTGCTCTTGTAGGCAAATATTAGCATCCAAATTAGCAGTACTTCCTAGTAAGTGTAGTGCTGTTGAACTTCGAGTCAGCAGGATCGGGTCTCAGGATCTTCAGAACTTCTGCTCATGGTGATTACTCTTGAAAATAAAGCAAATTGTTCTGATCTGCATAATGCAGAAACTGTATTGCTTACCTGTAGTGAGTCGGTGTGGCTCCCCTCCTGCTCAGAAGAGGGAGCCCACGTGCCGGCACCAGAGTGGGTGGGACCACCACCCCCTGTCCCCGCCCCCCGGAAGTCAAGGGGCGGGACAGGAAGTATAAAGGCCGGCCGCCAGAGCTCAGTCGGCGGCCAGCCACCACAGGGAGCAGACGTGCGGCCGGGAGCTCCCGGCCAGGAGACCGTCGAAGACCCTAGCTGGCCTGAGCTACCCCGGGCCCGCTACGAGGAGGAGCCGCCGGAGCCCGTTCACGCCCGCTACTGGGAGAACCCCTGGGAACCGAACCCCACTAACCCTGAGGGTGAGACTGGACCCGAACCCCTTCGCCCCTGCTGCTATCCAGAGGAGCCGCCTGAGGACCATTGGCCGGACTTCCCGGCAGAGCTACCAGACTTGCCGCCGAGCCCGGGCAGAGAGGAACCCATGCAGGTGGACTGGCCTGATCCCGGCACAACGACCGAGGTAGGCTGTGAGGGGGATCACGGAAGTAGCCCGGGGGTAGCCGACCCCGGTCTGGCTGCAACTGAGTGTGAGCCTATGTCAGTGTGTTGCGGTCTGGATACCCCACTGACCAGCAGCGGCAGCAACCGCTGTTAGGGCCCCGGGCTGGAACGCAGTGGAGTGGGTGGGCCTGCGTTCCCCCCCTGCCACCCTCCGCACGGGTGGCAGGCTTCCCCCTCACCCAACGCTCGGCTACAGAAGCCTGGGCTTTGAACTATTTGCTCGCTCAGCCCCTGGAACAAGGGCCTGAGCCTACCTGTGTTTGCCCCGCCCTGATCCAGGGCCTGGGCTCTGAACTATATGCTCGCTCAGCCCCTGCAACAAGGGCCTGAGCCTAACTGTGTTTGCCCCGCCCTGATCCAGGGCCTGGGCTCTGAACTGCTTGCTCGCTCAGCCCCTGCAACAAGGGCCTGAGCCTAACTGTGTTTGCCCCGCCCTGATCCAGGGCCTGGGTTTTGAACTGTTTGCTCGCTCAGCCCCTGCAAGCAAGGGTCTGAGCTAACTGTGTTTGCCCCGCCCTGATCCAGGGCCTGGGCTCTTGAGCTTTGACTGTGGTTGCTCCGACTCGGCACCAAAGAGCCGGAGTTTCGGGACTAACTGACTGCTTGTTCCCACAGTAGTGAGTCGGTGTGGCTCCCCTCCTGCCCGGAAGGGTCGAGCCCCGGCTAGGACCTACTACATTACCCAAGCAACTTCCCAGTGAGTTTCTGAAAATCTAGCTCATAATTTTCATACCTATTCATCATCAAAACATGTGCAGTTCAAAAGGGCTTGAGATATTTTCTGAAATTGGTGTAGTCCTTGGACACCACAGTGTTAAGTGCTATTATAATGAAAAATTGTGCTGTAATATGATTTATAGTTGAGCTTTTGGGATCTAAACTTTTGTATTTTTTTATATGTATAAAGGACATGCACTCATTACCTAAGCTTCTGAGAGTATATGCAACAATTGAATGCAATTAATCATTTTTAAAATATTATCATGTCAACAAATGGCTCTAGAGAGAGCACTGAAATTTACAGCTAAATACAGAGAAACAACTGAATAAATAAGCAGAGCCACCCTTAAAGGTACAACACCTTTTCTTACCAAGGGTCTGATGCCCAGGGACAGCTCTATGTGTTTTGTCGCCCTAAGCACGGCAGTCAGGCAGTCTTCGGTGGCATGCCTGCGGGAGGTCCGCTGGTCACGCAGACTCGGCGGCGTCTCTGTGGGTGATCTGCTGGTCCTGCGCCTTCAGTGTACCCACTGCCGAGTTGCTGCCGAAGCCGCGGGACCGGCGGACCTCCCGCAGGCATGCCACTGAAGACTGCCTGTCTGCCGCCCTCATAGCTTGCTGCGCTGGTGCCTGGAGCCGCTTCTGCTGATGCCCACTGCCATGAAAAGACTTCCCATTACTTTAACGAGTATTGGATCAGGCACAACAACTTCTAGGCAGAAGCCCAGATTGAGGACTGCTGACATTCTTCTGAAAATGTCATGGCCCAGGCCCAGAGAAGCTAGAAGCTGTCAGGAAGAGCAGCCATACATCTCAGCTGCATTGCAGTGTGTGGGGAGAGGGTTGGATGTCTCTGGTAGTTCCAATTCAAACCATACAGGGCTTTAAAAGATCAATATAAGCACTAAGAACAGGTGTACTTGTGGCACCTTAGAGATTAACTAATTTATTAGAGCATAAGCTTTCGTGGACTACAGCCCACTTCTTCGGATGCATATAGAGTGAAACGTATATTGAGGAGATATATATATATACACACATACAGAGAGAGTTGTCTTGACAACTCCCACCTGTTCATGCTCTCTGTATGTGTGTATATATATCTCCTCAATATACGTTTCACTCTATATGCATCCGAAGAAGTGGGCTGTAGTCCACGAAAGCTTATGCTCTAATAAATTAGTTAATCTCTAAGGTGCCACAAGTACTCCTGTTCTTTTTGCGGATACAGACTAACACCGCTGCTACTCTGAAACCTGTCAATATAAGCACTGTGGATTCAATAATGCAATGACTTAAACATAGCTAAACTAGACACTAGTAACTGTATGGAAGGGACATCAACAGGATAGTCTTATTTGGAAGGGTTGACATATCCCCCTCATCCATCCTGGGGTTGTACCTATGCTTCAATTCCTCCTGGCAACAAATAGTGTCGGACTCCAATGAAACGGGGAGATATAGTTGTATGCCATCAACATACTGATGAATCATCTTTATATGTTGACATGGGCAGGTAGTCAACCAATGAGATTTGCACCATCTCCATAACATGCCCAGGACAGAAACAGGACTTGAGGCAAATTCTCTTTTCATTCTATTCTAAAATGATGGAAAGATTAGTTCAGTCTGATCCGACTGCTACTGGAATCAATGGGATTCTTTCCTTGGGTTGTGTTGCACACACAGCAACACTATTCTCTGTTAGCCAATTACACTTTTAAGCTATCCATCATGACCCTCTTTCTTACAAATTCTCTCAGCATTGTTGTTTCTATAACATAAAACTTTATGGATGTCTTCATGATCTTGTTTAAACTATTTAGCATAAGAATATTTTATTAATTAGAGTTAGAGATCACTTTTTGAGTCCTTGCTTTAGAAGTCTAAAATCTGATTTTCCTAATTTCTTATGTTTAAATCAACCTTTTAACCTCATTTTAGTGAAAGTTTCAAAAAGAAAAATATGCTGTGGTCTATTTCACAAATATAATGTAAAACAGAATCTCCAATTACTTTTATCATTGTAGCTCTTTTGTACTTTCCCTTAATGAACTAGAATTCCATACTTGATTGCATGAAAAGCAAAAATTATTGTTTCTCAATCTTTCACTCTCGAAATATTGTATTTGTTAACTACTGAGAGATGTCAATGATGTTAAAAGGCCAGGGTTTCTCTTCATAGTGGAGTCCATGTTGGAGAAAGAGTGTAGTCTAGCGGCTAGGAAAGTGGCCTAGAGGTCAGGAGAGCTCAGGTCTATTTCTGACTCTGCTGCTGACCTGCCTGACTTTCAGCAACCAACTCATTCTTTGTGCTTCTGTCTATGTAGATTGTAGGTTCTGTGGGGCAGGAACCAGGACCATCTCCTACTATGCTTGTACAGCACCTAGCATAATGAAGCCCTCAATTTGGCTGAGGTGTCTAGGCACTACTGTAATACAAATAACTAATCATAATTAGAGAAATAACATGAATTTTCTTACACATGCTAAACGTTGATGTATGGCTTAATGCAAATACAAATAAAAAAGTCCAATCTAGTTGGGAAATGGAACTTCAAACTGACTAAAATTATTAACTTAGTAGTATATACAGCCACACTAAAAGTTAACATTAATTTTCAAAATAAGTCTTATTAACAAAAAGAGACATTTTCAGTGCAGTACTTCATTTTGGAAAAAATCTCCAATCATGTTGTAGGGCATGTAAATTCTCTTCTCGTGCCATAATGAAAATGTAACTATAATTGTAATTTAATTGTCTAAAGGACCTGAAACCTTTATTCCTTGCACACCCATCATTCTCATTGACTGTAATGGGATTAGACTCTAGTACTATATGTAAAGTGTTTTGCAATATGTATATTTCAGATGCAATAATTTTGAGCAATTTGTGGCAGTCAGTGAGCAAAATGTAAGTAAGTGATACAGCTGAACATAGGATACATGGCATGACAGATAAGGATTGAACGGAGATTGACAACCAAGGTTAGATGTCTTCCCTAGAGGAAGAAAATTGAAGTGATCCCATCATATATTATTTTTGAATTATTTTTTCTTAGCATCCAGAGACCAAATAAAAAAAAATATGAAAAGTTCCATACGACAAGCAACAGGTTAATCGTTTTTTCATTATTAATTTTGTTAGATTGAAATGCCAAGAGCATGACAGGGAGAATCTTCACAGCACTAATGTAATATTATAGTAGATAATTGTATCATGAAAAATTACGTATGAATGGAATTAAAAATCTTTCAGGTCTTCAGTAAGAAATTGACCATCATTTCCCTCCAAAAGCTATGCACAGATATTTTGAATCTATTTCCAACAGCTCAGAAAGGTTGTTAAATGACTGCTGTTTTCAGCTAATTTCAGCACTTCTTGGAGTATATGAAGCCTTCAGAATTACAGTGGACATTCTATTCACACAGCATGGTAATCCAGTGGTCAAAATTCCAATATTTGGTCATGTTTTAAATAAACAATGTATCCAAACAAAGAATTGCTTAATTATTGAATTTTCTGTGTATATAATGTCACTCACCTATGTTGGCAAGCTATGCAACAGTTGAGGTTAGCTAGCTTGCAATTGGCTCAGTAAATTGTACCATAGTGCAAACTGAAAGGTTAGGGCCAAATTCTGTCTGGAGATATATTAATACAATTTCTAATGCTATAATTGTACCTAAAGGTAGAATTTGGTGTTAATGTACTAAATATTTGTAAGATCTGCTTATTGTGAATTCACAATACAGGAATATGAAGCCATTATGTTTTACTGATGTAAGGTACATAAGGTATTACAATAAATATAATTGAATGAGTATGTTTCTTTAGAAGCAATTCTTATAACAGTTGCAATTATCAGAGATGTAGGGAGAACTGATTCTTACAACACATTTTGTTCTTTTATAAGTGGGTTTAATTGAAATGACAATTCTTGCAAGACATATGAGTCAACAGGACAATATGGTATCCATATAACAAAGAAAGATTAATAAAAGTCGATGCACCACAGTTAGCCACTATACCATTCTCTCTCCGTTACCCCTACTTTTCAAGATAAAATTAATACATATCTACAAAAGAAAGGAAATTGCAAGCCAAGAGTACCAGTGCCACAGCCCTATTGTACAGTATGTTGTCTTCTTTCAATATATATATATTTTTAAAAGCGAATATCCTGTTTCAATTTCTCCTCTCTTTTCCTTCCTTTCTGTGTATTTTTCTCTCGATCTGTATGTTTTGCAACTATTAAATAACAGGGAAAGAATTGTGACTTGTTTTCTCCATCCCAGCCCTTGTCAATTTCATTTCCTATTTCCCCTCCAGATCTCTCCCATGTTCATTCTGTCTCCAAAATCTCTACTTGCCCCATGTTTCATCATGGCTGGGCCCTACCAAATTCACGGCCATGAAAAACACATCACAGACCGTGAAATCTGGTCTCCCCCTGTGAAATCTGGTCTTTTGTGTGCTTTTACCCTATACTATACAGATTTCACACTGGCGACCAGTGTTTCTCAAATTGGAGGTCCTGACCCAAAAGAGAAATGTAGGGGGCTTGCAAGATTATTTTAGGGGGTCACGGTATTGCCACCCTTACTTCTGCACTGCCTTCAGAGCTGGGTGGCTGGAGAGCAGCAGGTGTTGGCCGGGAGCCCAGCTCTGAAGGTGGTGCCCTGCTAGCAGCAGCACAGATGTAAGGGTGGCAATCCCATACTATGCCATCCTTACTTCTGCGTTGCTGCTGGCGGCGGCTCTGCCTTCAGAGCTTGGCTCCCGGCCAGCAGCCCTCACTTTCCAACTGCCCAGCTCTGAAGGCAGCATCACTGCCACCAGCAGTGCAGAAGTAAGGGTAACAGCACCACAACCCCCCCTACAATAACCTTGTGGACCCCCAGCTCCTTTTTGGGTCAGGACCCCATCAATTACAACACTGTGGAATTTCAGATTTAAATAGCTGAAATAATGAATTTTATGATTTTTAAAATCCTATGACTGTGAAATTAACCAAAATGGACCATGAATTTGATAGGGCCCTAATCATGTCAGTTCTTTCCATGTCTTTCAAGTCTCTTTTACGGCTTCTCATGGCTTCTCAGTCCAGCTCCCTCTCCTCAGGATCCCTCTTTTGGTATGGAAAAGGGAGTCTCCCAGTCCTCAGCCTTACAAAATCATCCTCGATACATCTGCAAGGCTACTCTGTGATCCTACTGCCACTCTGCAGATATCCATGGATGCCTCTTAAGTGCTGGCTTTCTCTATTGTACAGCACTAGAGAAGGAGCTGGGGACAGCAAGAGCTCCTGAGTGGCATTTCAGGGAGATTTGGGGCAACCGTGTAAGACAGAGGAGTAAGGGGATTTGCACCCCGGATTTTGTATCTCAGTCTTGCCTTGACTTAGGTGTGTGAGCGAGAAGCAGCGGCAGATACATTGAGTTCTCTGGTGCTGGCTGATCAGTGTTATTTAGTGTCTCTGTCATGGAAAAGTCCGATGGGATTTAATTTTCCCAGCTGCTACTGGGAACAAATCCCCCAATCAAGGACATCACAGAACATCAGTGACTTTTGACATCTAAAGCAACTCATTTATCATTACAAGCATTTACTTTTCACAGACCACAGAGGTGTCTTACAAAGTGTATTGCTAGTCAATATACTCTAGAGACCAAATACTTTGATCCACCAATACATCACACTTTTACCAGCCAACTAGGAAACCAGGATTAATATATTTCCCAATGATTAAGTTGAGGTAGTCTATTTCGTCAGCAATAAGTGGTGTTGCTAAGACTCTCCTGATTTTATCATGAGTCTCATGATACTTGGTTTCAGAGTAGCAGTCGTGTTAGTCTGCCACTAGTTCTGAATTAATGGGATTATATGAGAATTTCAGTTTTCATTTTTAAAAAGACTAAGTTTCTAGCCTTCATGGTTATGGAAAGACACTTGGAAGTGTGACCTGAGTGCACTCTGGCCGCTCTGAAACCAGAAGACAAATAAAATGAACCTCAAATGTATTAAATTGGTCATAATCGTTTGATGCCTGATTCATGCTTCTTTGAATGTTTCAGTTGTCAATACTGAATAAATAATGCAGCAGGAAGGCAGAGATGTAGGGAAAACCTTTAATTAAGCATGCTGAGAGACCAGTATTACATGCTGGCTGTACAATTTACATATTAGCAGCTCGCCCAGCTTAACCTAACTTGGCCCTATTTCTCCAGTTCCCCTCATCGTACTACATAGTCTATTAATGATCATTAGTATTATTTGCATTACAGTAGTGCCTAGAAGCCTTAGTCATGGACCAGGACCCCATTGTACTGGGCACGGTACAAACACAAAACAAAAAGACAAACAATTTACAATCTAAGTCTAAGACAAGAGAAAACAGATGGATACAGATGGGAAACAATGAGACAATATTGTCTAAATAGACCAGACAGCCACAGGGTGAGGGAAGGGGATAGAGCAAACAGTCAGAGTTACCTATGTAATAATGGCAAACCTCATGGTTGTTCCATGCTTTTTTAATGGGGGTGAGGGAATTGAGGGTTTAAATAGGAGGTGATTAGCTGAAAGGGAAGAGAAGGAGTGTGGGAGATGGGAGGACAGGTATGGAGTGAAGCTGAGGTGAAGAGACTGTGAGTCAGGGGGAGAGGGATGGTTGGAGCAAACAGCCAATCAGCAGAAGGTAGAGAAAGTGAGAGAATGTGTCCAAAGATCCAGTGGTCCCAGCTTTGGCTGCTTCTGGTCCTACCAGGTGATGTGTCTGGTTGGCTCCTTTCTTCAGCCCACAGGGTTGTGGAGAGGGGAGCCACTGCATGGGTCCTAGTGCAGAGAGAGAAAGAGAGAGAGAGAGTCTGTATGTCTGTCTCTCTGTCCTGCACAGCTCTGGGTCCAGGGGCTGCTGAGCAGAGGGATGGCCCTGGCTGGGCCCCACTTTTCCCACCTTGCCCCAGTACAGCAATCCCTGCTTTGGCTGCTTCTGCCCCTACCAGCTGGAGTCCATAGTGGTGACAGGTGACATAGCTTGTGGGGATATTGGGGACCCATTTTAAATGCACAGGACAGACTAATTTGTAGTAAAAACATAAATTATTAAACCCAAGCCCTCTACAGTTTGTAGGAACATGAAAGTCTCTGTTCATTACAAGCAAATAGAGTGGAGAGGGAGTGAGTTGGGTGCTGTAAGCTTCTAGGACTAGGCATATTTACTTAAATAACCTTGAGCAAGGCACAGTTCCCAAAACTGCTAAATCTGCTACCGGCATAGCATTTGAGAGAGAGTAAATATAGAGGAACAGAGCAAACAAATTCAATATTATCTGGATAGATTAGACTTGCAGAAAGATAAGTGGAATAGTCCATTTTTACTGTACAGTATGGCAAGTTAACAAGACCAAGGTAGTTCTGTAAAACACTATGTGAAATAGACCCGCATTTCTCAGAGTGATACAGTAGTTCTAGACGCTTTATAGCTCTTTGTACACCAGTAGACAAAAGCAACTAACATCTTGGTATTGGAGAGTTGTCTGGCAGCCTCCTTTTGGTAGTCAGACCTGTTCATGATGACAACAGCACCTCCTTTATCAGCCTCTTTGATTATAATGTCAGGGTTGTTTCTGAGGCTGTGGATGGCATTGCGTTCTGTACGACTTAGGTTATGGGGCAAGCGATGTTGTTTTCCATAATTTCTGCCTGTGCACATCGGCGGAAGCATTCTATGTATAGATCCAGACTGTCATTTTGGCCCTCAGGAGGAGTCCATGTAGGGTGACCAGATCACAGAGGTGAAATATTGGGACCGGGAGGGGGGGAGCCCCTCCTCACCAGCTTGGCTTCGCTCTGTCTCCACCATAAAGGGCGGGGATTTTAAGTAACTTAGTCGAGAGGGCACGCAAGCCTCTGCCTCCCCAAATGAAGAGCTCAGGCGGCCTCGAGGCTGCACGAACAGCCTCCCCTCCCCCCAGGGCCAGGGCACTGTATTCTGGGCAGCCGCCCAGCGCGCCGCACTACGAGGGGGAATAACGCCCGGGCCTTGCTGGCGGCTCCTTCATCTCGGGCATTGGCTGAGACTCTCCCTCCCCCCCGGTCAGTTCCCAAGACAATGCTACTGCACACGAGAAGGGTGGCCGCACGGGGGAGGGAGGGCAAGCAGCCCAGTGACACTGGGCACCCCGTGCCCCCACAGCCCTTGGGAGAAAAGGCACTGCTGGCACTGGGGACGCGGCCATCTACAGCGGGACCCAGGTCCCTGCCGCAGGCCTGCAGGGATTGCTGCTTGGGCGCTCCCCGGCTGCACTGCAGCACGAACAAGTGGGAAGCGTCTAGGCTGGCGCTGGCCACACGCAGATGTAAACGCGCCCCGAGCCCGGGGCAGCCCCGGGACTCTCCACAACCCCTGCCAGTAGCCCGAGGACTGACACTCCGAGGCCGCGGAGATGGGCACGGACACGGGCAACACCACCGCCAGGTCCCTGCGCGGAGACCGGCCTGGGCGCATAGTGTGGGGCAGCCATTTCCCCGGCGGGCTCCAGCTCCCCACGGGCCTGGGAGTGTGGAGCCGTAGCGACCTTCGCGCCACTGGGCTACACCCTGCTGGAGAAAGCGGGACCTTGCCTCGACCCCCAGGCCGGGACCCACCCCAGCATCGCGGGACAGGGTCTCCTCACCTAGGGATCCCCCATCCCTTCCCCGGCGCCGAGGCCAAAGCCTCTGCCTCCTCCCCTCTCCCTCCAGCACTTGCGCTGCCATACAGCTGATCAGTGCAAGCCTGGGAGGGAGGGGGAGGAGGAGGAATGCGGCGTGCTTGGGGAAGAGGCAGAGCCAGGGCAGGGATTTGGGGAGGGATCCAATGGGGGAAGGAGAGGGTGGAGTTGTGGCGGGGGGGGGCGAGCCCCCTTCGGGCTCTGCCTGTGTGCTGGAGTGGAGGCAAAATAACTGGACAATTTGCGTCCTGACCGAATGTCGGTACAATGAAGTAAACAATGAAGTAAATATCGGGACAGTCCCGATAAAATTGGGACGTCTGGTCACCCTAAGTCCATGTGGAGTTCTTCTTGTGCTGTTGGTGGGGGGGTATCTGTGTATCAGTGCACTGTTCAGTGTTATCTTGAAAGTATTCTTTGAGGAAGATGCATGACTTGGAATGGTTCACATTCATAGAATAATCTCTATTCAGCCATCAGACTTCTCATTTTATCAGACACTGCTACAGTAATATTTTTCATATTTTTCTCTAGTCCTGCACATACAGTAACTAGAATTGTTCTGCTCTGAGTGCAGTAATGAATTAGTCTCAGCATTACGGAATAAAGGAATCAAAACTTTGGAAGAAACATAGAGCAGCCTTGCCAAATGATTTGGAATTTCCTGTTCTGCAGCGCGCTCTTGCATTTTCATTTTGAGCAATGTTCCCCCTCAGGGCCGCCCAGAGGATTCAGGGAGCTTGGGGCAAAGCAATTTCAGGGCCCCTTCCATAAAAAAAAGTTGCAATACTATAGAATACTATATTCTCGTGGGGGCCCCTGTTGGGCTCGGGGCCTGGGGCAAATTGCCCTTCTTGCCCCCCCCTCCCCCCCCCCGGCCGGCCCTGTTCCCCCTTCCTCCATGTTTTAAACGTCAGTGTCCCACATTCTGCTTGGTGTAGGAAAAGATATGCCAATGCTATACATACAATCCAGGGATGTTTGTGTGTGTGTGTGTGGGGGGGGGGGGGGGCAATGCTGTTTGTCTGTAGTTTTTGAAACTTTTCAAGGGTTTATGTCACTTGGCATAAACAGCTTTTCCTTCCCCTCTCTTCCCTTGCTTGGTTGATGGCTTATATTTCTTTGGTGCCATGCATATTCCCTAGTCTCATGCTTTAACATTCCCAATACTGCTCTCACTGCAGTCAACAGTAAAACTCCTATTGATTTCAGTAGTGCAAATTGGGAAGTTTGATGGTTGAATATAAAACAACAGAATGTAATTTAATGTATAAATGTTATTTCAAATGCACATTTCCTATTTTGTTTTAACATATGGGATGAATGAAGTGTGAAATAAATGAATTAGCTGATACTTACTTGTCATGTTAAAATGCTGCGTACTTAAGCAGTGGTATTTTCACAGAGCACTTGGAACAGCTGGTGAGCTTGCTGATCCCTTAGCATTCACTGCTAAATTAAGAGCCAGACTAACTAAATTGTAAATCTTTGATACTTTGAGCCTATTGCCTCTAGTGATTTAATCCACAGAATTAGGAACAAAACCAAATTTTAGAGTATATTGCCATCTCAATGCATGGAATTTCTGCTCATTACTCCCAGTGGTGAAATGGGAGCTTTTTTTTGCAAGTGCCCAGGACTTAATTTGTAAATTTTTCTGGTGGGGAAAGAAACATGTATGCCAAGGAATGTGACCCCTAGGCAAGGATGCAATCTGGTTAAGAGAGAAGAGACTTGTCTCTGCAAGGAGCAGTGAGTGTATTTGATAGTGTAGGATCATTGAAAAAAATCAGGCCATATTTTTTATACTGCTGTTTGTATATAGAGAGCTGATATAAGCATGTTTAAAACAATGTTAACGTCTGTCTTGTTCATAAGGCACATTAAAACAAGAGTATTAGGAGCAGCTGTCAATTGTGGTTTTCATTCTGAAGACCAGAGGCGCCACTCTGCGAAGTATGACTGTGAGTAAGATGCAGAGGCATTTGGGTGTAGAAGACAATTGGGCCCTTCAACAAGATTGGTGGTAAAATTCTGGCCCTTTGATGTCCATGGTATCAATGAGGCTAGGATTTCACCCTGGGAGTTTTCCCTTTTATTAGATAAGCTGTTGGATCAGTCCAAGAAGCCCAATCAAAGAGGGTTCAGGGCAGATAAAGGTTGGGAAGAGTTCTGTGCAAAATAGAGAGCCTGGCCCAGGAAAGTTAAGGGTGCACTGGGAAATACTACTCTAAATGAGCATTTTAGTCTTCTTGAATGAAGTTCTGTTCAGCTTTCCAAATGAATATTTCTGTGCCTAAATATATTCTTCCCAATCCTCCATTCCATCCAACAACGCTGCAAAATTTGCTATTGGAGTCCATATTGCAAGTTTGTCATTTTACTTGCAGGGATATGAAGAAGAGCATGGAGGAGGAAGAAATCTTGCCAAATAGAAAATGGAAAAGTTCACAGTGGTTTGAAGAATGCTTTGCAAAACACCATCCTGGCTGAGAATGGCTCAAAGATCACCATTTTCCTGTTCTGAAAGGATTACATTAACACAGCCATTAATGTCTTTTCACTACAGAGAAAAGGCCCTGATACTGCTTCCTCTGCACTTGGTTCAGGGTAGGCCAACTTCAGTGGAAGCTGCCCTTACAGAGACAGGGCCCTTAGTGGAGACACTACATAAAAAACAATGACATATTATCCTGGAACCAAAGGAAGAAAAATGTAATTTCCCCCGGGTGGGGTAGGTTTATTATGAAATACTTTGAGTGGGGGCATGTGTCCATAGTGAGAGGTGGTACCAGACATTGAAAATTTGGCCTAAACATTTGCAGACCTAGTGAAAATAGGAATTAACCTATTTTGCAGGAGAGAGGATTTGGGGGGAAAAGAGGAACAGTGTTTCCTTACTCTTACATTATTGTCTTACTCTTTCAATCTGGAGGATTCGCTGCTGAGTAGATTGTGCCCATATTCCTGGAGAAAACTGGCACTGATTATTTTGGCAGGAAGTACAGGCAGTATCCAGCAAGCAGGATGTCAGGCACACTGGAAGAGCTATTCCAAAGCCTAAGTCTAAATGGGTTTAGCCTTAAAAGGGATGTTTAAAGATTATGGCAATGAGAATAAGTTGTGTGCCCATTTTGGAACTCCCAGAAGCAGCTCTGTTCTCACTCAGCAGTTGTTCCACTGTCACTCTGGGTACTGAGGAGGGTTCTTTTGGAATTTTCAGAAGGAGCTTTGCTGAGGTTAAATGTTCAGCTCTAGATAGTTTGACAAACATTTTCAAACGTTTGTGGTTTTATTCATATTTAGACATATGAATAAGTGGCCTTTTCATAAATACTGAGCCCTAATAGACCCTATCTGTAGATCTGTTTTCTCAAAGCTCCTTTGACTTCAGCTAACCAGCGCCATTTACTGTTCTATGCTTGGGATTTTTTCCCCTTGAGAGATTTCCACTTTTTTGTATATATTTTTGGTTTTAATCATTAAAATAATCTGCTACCTTAACCTCCTCTGGCCAGGAGAAGCTGAGGGGCTACTGACACCAGCCAACTATGAATAGATTAAGTTGCGCACAGGGTGGCAAAACACTACGTATTTTCAGTTTACCCATTCAACTCTATGGAAAGCTACAGTACTGAATTTCTACCATCTAGGAAACAACATAGATCAGAGCCCCATTGTACTAGGGACTGTACAGACACAGAGCAGGAGAAAGTCCCTGCCCTGAAGAGCTTACAATCTAAATATATAAGGCAGACAAAGGGTAGGAGAAAGGACAGAACATACAAGCAGAGTGAACAATGTGAAGGCAGAGAACGTTGCTAGTTCCATGATTTTTAGGTGGGGATTGAGTAGGCTGGGGGTGTAGATAGGAAGGAATTGGCCAAAGAGAAAGGCATGGGGAGAAACATGGGTGAAGATCACAGAGCAGGGGATGAAAAGGAGAGGTGGAAGATGTGCGGGACAGGTGAGGTGTTGATGTGAAGAGATTGTGTGATAGGGGTTGGAGCAAATAGCGAATCAGCACAGTGCAAAGAAAGTCCAGTCAAAACTGTAAACAAATATTATCAGGCTCCATAGTTCCCTATTTTAGCTGCTTCTGCTCTGCTTCAGCCTCTGGCAGTTCTGGCACCTCAAAGCTTGAGTTTTCATTGTTTGCATAGGAAAAGTAGCCCAAAAATAGCTGAACAACAGTGCTTCAAAAAGCCTGAATTTTCAGCATTTCGAAAGAAATTGCTGAGGTTGACCCAGTGCAACATGTGGGCTGCTTCTGGCCTTATAGAATCATAGAATATCAGGGTTGGAAGGGACCTCAGGAGGTCAATACTCCACCCCTGGTTCCCCACTGACTGCTTTTCTCCCTGACTGGCTACATCCCATGGCCAATAGGATGCTCTGCTTTGCTATAGTCAGTGCATGCGCTGTGTGGCTTCAGCCAATGGGTGGAGGCGGAGTTGGTGCAGCTGCACCTGCGCCTTGGTGGCTGCTCATTAGAACAGTACTTGGTACCTCTTCAATGACAGGTGTTGCAAAAGAGTTCAGTGAATCTCACTGCACAGAAAGATTGTGTCTTAAGCTCAGGCTGGTATGAATAATGTTATTTCTTTTTGAAAGTGACTTTTATGATCCTTGTGATTTTGTTGTAGATATTTTTTTCCCAACTGCTTTGAGTCTTTTACAGCTTTTTTCAGAGAGTCACCCAATAATTTTGTCCAGTGAAAAAACAGTAGATAACACTATGTACTTACATCAGATCTTTACAGTCCATCTGTAGTGGAAATGTCAGATTAATTCATCCATGAGTGCCTTAGGGAAGAGTGAATTGCATCTCATTTTGAGAGAAGGAAGAATACTAGCTCCAGCAGGATACAGTTCTTGCATTAGGTGAGTCCTGACTTTAAAATGTGGCATTAAAAAAGGATCTCTGAGAGAAATATCCATGTGTGAAGGTGATGCAGTGGACTTAGAATGAGAAACATTAGAAGTTTGGCTTCCTCCTGAACCTTCTTCCCATTATCTAGATGTCTTGATGGCTGCACTCCAAACTAACTCCGTTCCTGAGACCGTGCTTTTTCCTAAAGGAAAATCTCCTGTTTCTCAACCTGATGTTGAGAGAAGAGGTGCACAGACCATTAGGCTGACTAAAGTGGAGTGATGATGCTGGGTTGTTTCCCCTGAAGAATGTGTGAGCAGAAAGGGTGCTGCTGGGGTGGTGTATGAAAGGCCTAAGTACCACTTTATAGAGGGTACCAGACCGGCCCTCGCTCCAAAGGCCTGACTGCTGCTTAAGTAAAAGCAAAAATGCTCCCCTTGAAATAAATTTATTTCAGGAATGATAGGGTCTTCCCAGGAATAGTAAAAAGTTCTTCTGTAAGAGCAAAAAATGCAATTTTGCTTACCTCGAAGGAAAAAGAAGTGGCTCACAGCAGCCATTGAGGACAGAGGGAGCTTAAATGCGGGATTGCCTGCTATCTGGCATCTTGGTTACTAGAGGTTGCTATTACCACTAAAACCTCACAGCCAATTGTTGCTGAGCAGAAAGATGGGATCTACCCAGCATTGAATCCTCCAGATTGGCAGATGGAACTTCATTTGAAAACATTTCTGTGAGACCCACCTCTTCTGTAAAGACAGTTATTCAATGCATTGCTGAAGTGTGTGCTAACATGTATCCAGGTGACTATGTTGGGCCTATGTCCTGTGAAGTTTAGCTTCTTAAATAAGCATAAACCCCAGCTTAATTTATACTATACTCCATGCCTGCTGTGGGCTACTGTTTTCTACCATGGGGAATTATAGTTAGAAACCATTTCACTGTAAAAAGAAGAACAGGAGTACTTGTGGCACCTTAGAGACTAACAAATTTATTAGAGCATAAGCTTTCGTGGACTACAGCCCACTTCTTCGGATGCTTTTTGCGGATACAGACTAACATGGCTGCTACTCTGAAACCTGTCATTTCACTGTAGGTGCTTTACATCATGATTGGACAAAAGGGGTATCTATTTCTCAATTGACATTGTAAAGTAAATTAGCCTTAGTCAGTAGCTTTTGTTTTCTCATTTCATCCATCCAATATTCTGTTTTGTCTGCACCTCAGATAATGCTATTCATTAGTACAAGATTAGAAAGGCAAAGGCACAAAATGAGCTCAAACTAGCTACGGGAATAAAGGGAAACAAGAAGACTTTTTATCAATACATTAGAAGCAAGAGGAAGACCAAAGACAGGGTAGGCCCATTGCTCAGGGAAGAGGGAGAAACAGTAACAGGAAACTTGGAAATGGCAGAGATGCTTAATGACTTCTTTGTTTCGGTCTTCACCGAGAAGTCTGAAGGAATGCCTAACCTAGTGAATGCTAATGGGAAGGGGGTAGGTTTAGCAGATAAAATAAAAAAAGAACAAGTTAAAAATCACTTAGAAAAGTTAGATGCCTGCAAGTCACCAGGGCCTGATGAAATGCATCCTACTCAAGGAGCTAATAGAGAAGGTGTCTGAGCCTCTAGCTGTTATCTTTGGAAAATCATGGGAGACGGGAGAGATTCCAGAAGACTGGAAAAGGGCAAATATAGTGCCCATCTATAAAAAGGGAAATAAAAACAACCCAGGAAACTACAGACCAGTTGGTTTAACTTCTGTGCCAGGAAGATAATGGAGCAAGTCATTAAGGAAATCATCTGCAAACACTTGGAAGGTGGTAAGGTGATCGAGAATAGCTAGCATGGATTTGTAAAGAACAAATTGTGTCAAACCAATCTGATAGCTTTCTTTGATAGGATAACGAGCCTTGTGGATAAGGGAGAAGCTGTGGATGTGGTATACCTAGACTTTAGTAAGGCATTTGATACGGTCTCGCATGATATTCTTATCGATAAACTAGGCAAATACAATTTAGATGCGGCTACTATAATGTGGGTGCATAACTGGCTGGATAACCATACTCAGAGAGTTGTTATTAATGGTTCCCAATCCTACTGGAAAGGCATAACGAGTGGGGTTCCGCAGGGGTCTGTTTTGGGACTGGCTCTGTTCAATATCTTCATTAACAACTTAGATATTGGCATAGAAAGTACGCTTATTAAGTTTGCAGATGATACCAAACTGGGAGGGATTGCAACTGCTTTGGAGGACAGGGTCATAATTCAAAATGATCTGGACAAATTGGAGAAATGGTTTGAGGTAAACAGGATGAAGTTTAACAAAGACAAATGCAAAGTGCTCCACTTAGGAAGGAAAAATCAGTTTCACACATACAGAATGGGAAGAGACTATCTAGGAAGGAGTACGGCAGAAAGGGATCTAGGGGTTATAGTGGACCACAAGCTAAATATGAGTCAACAGTGTGATGCTGTTGCAAAAAAAGCAAACATGATTCTGGGATGTATTAACAGGTGTGTTGTGAGCAAGACACGAGAAGTCATTCTTCCACTCTACTCTGCGCTGGTTAGGCCTCAACTGGAGTATTGTGTCCAGTTCTGGGCACCGCATTTCAGGAAAGATGTGGAGAAATTGGAGAGGGTCCAGAGAAGAGCAATAAGAATGATTAAAGGTCTTGAGAATATAGCCTTCCTTCATAGGTCGAAAGAATTGGGTTTGTTTAGTTTGGAAAAGAGAAGACTGAGAGGGGACATGATAGCAGTTTTCAGGTATCTAAAAGGGTGTCTTAAGGAGGAGGGAGAAAACTTGTTCACCTAAGCCTCTAAGGATAGAACAAGAAGGAATGGGTTTAACTGCAGCAAGGGAGCTTTAGGTTGGACATTAGGAAAAAGTTCCTAACTGTCAGGGTGGTTAAACACTGGAATAAACTGCCTAGGGAGGTTGTGGAATCTCCATCTCTGGAGATATTTAAGAGTAGGTTAGATAAATGTCTATCAGGGATGGTCTAGACAGTATTTGGTCCTGCCTTGAGTGCAGGGGACTGGACTCGATGACCTCTCGAGGTCCCTTCCAGTCCTAGAATCTATTAATCTATGTCCCTGTGCTTTACCCCTTTAGACAAAAGGTATATGTCACTGTGTTGGTGCCTTGACAAACAAAAGGGTAAAAGAATAATCAGATGGTCAATAAAGGGAGTGAAAGTTAGATCAAACTGACCTATCGAATGCATAACAAATATTGATTCATTTAATGTTGTTTTGTGCAGTAAGAAGAAGAACTTCTTGTGGTAAATCTGAAAATAGATTATTTTCAACACAAAAAGCAGTCACTATTACTGGCAGCTTTAAATCCAGTTAAAGTTATTAAAAATTCAAGTATTACAAGAGAATGCTACCTAACACTAAACTTTCTTGCCCAGTTTCTTAGCCTTACGCTTCTAATGGGGAAGAAACTGAAAACAGGTTGTTGGGTTTTTTTGTGTTTTTTTTTTTTAAAGAGAGTCATAGCTGATGTTTCTTCACATGAAAATTATTACAGTAGTTTTGTTCCTGTGAAAGTAAATATAAACTCAATGAGACCTGCAGCTGAAGCAAATTCTCTTGACAACAGCTAAACTTTATGAGTCAAGGAAGAGATCCAAGTTATTCTAACTCAATGCCAGGTTTTGCCTTCTGCACAGAACTCTCATTTGTAGCTGAGCTGGGGTCTCATACGCTCGCTTTGAGGAATGAATGAGAGCTAAAGTCCCCTCATTTAACGGTGTCTTCAGCTCCTTTCACGATTAGTCAGAATGCTTTTGACTAAAGGCTTGACTCCACAGCCAGCCCTACCGAGTCCAGTCCAGCCTCAACATTCATTGGGGTTATATTGCAGCTAAGGTATATTATGTGCTGCATCCTAGAACTACTGGAAATCTTCAGGGGCTGGGATGGAAAGGACCCTCAAATTCATTCAGTGAGATTCCACTTCAGCATGGACAATTAAATATATGAAAACAACACACAATGTAGCATTGGCCTTAGCAATCAGAGTAGTTAAATTCTATTGTAAGACATGAAAAGTTAGGAAGCATTAAAAAATATTAGTGAATTTCTCTTCAATGTTGCTTGCTGTTCATGACTGCCCTAGTGGCTTAAAGTTGCAGAAAACTCTTTCCTGGGACAATAATGAAGATAGCCAATATGTTGGATGATGCATGACAAGATGGAGGACTATCAAATGATGTTTGTAGGCTTGCAAGATCCTTATGGAGTTTATTGGGCTTAGGAGTGAAAGGCCCCAGCTGCTAGAGTTTGACCATGAGTTTGAAGGTCTCCAGATACCAAACAGAATCTGGGGAACAAGGCACCTATTTTTTAATCAAATTTAAAAATTTAAGAAGGGAAGAAAGGACCCAGGCCTGTGTGGCCCATTTAGCTGTGTCTCACATTCTTTATAGAAAAAAAAGTACTACTCTATTGCAGTAGTCCAAAACACGTGGAACTCAGTAGAAGCACCAAGGCTCACAAGTGAACGACAAATGGACAGATGGGGGCAAATAATTTCTAAACACCAATTTCACCTCCTACAAGAGATCACACTTTCAAAAATGATTTTCTAAAAAACTACAACAACTTGTCCTCTTAGTTATAAAGGCATGATATGCATTGGTGGGAGACAGTGATATAAAAAAGGATCTCAAAAGGTTTGGCAGTTCCCACAACCCTCCATGTGCTTATTTGAACATCCAGACTGTTTCTGAGACTTATATTATCTTCCTCCTCCTAAGAGCCCCACCTCAAGCTCCTGTCTAGCATGTAGCCTGATAATATGTTATTTGTGTTTTTACCACTCAGACCTAATGCATGTAATAGGCACGTCACATCTGTTAATGGCAGAAGCCCAACACACTCTCAGAAGACCATCTTAAGACGCAGTACACTATAATGTAATGAAGAAATATGGACAAGCAATGAAAAATCAGTTCCCAAGCTTCTTTGCTCATAAAACACAGCACAGCAGACACAATAGGCCAAATTAATCACTGGGAACATTCCTATTATAAGACTGTTCTCCCAGTTCCGGTTCTTCCACACATTTTTTTGGTTGCTTTTTCCATAGTACATTTCAGCCTGGTTAGCTTCCAAGAGTGCCTTTCATTTTATTTGCTAAATGAGGAAACATTTTCTTGTACTTTATTTCCTACATTTCATTCATAATGAAAATTTCAGATGTTAAAAATAAGGCATGCTACTGCTACTCGGAGATGAGAATAGTTGTTAACCTGACGAGGAACATCAAATTAGTGAATGGATTGATAGGCAGAGGCCTTGAAGACTGCATAAGAGCAGGCTAGACAAACACTTTCTGAGAGATGGTCTAGATAATACTTAGTTCTGCAATGAATGCAGGGGATTGGACTATATGACCTCTTGAGGTCACTTTCAATGCTATGATTATAGGCCACCAATGGGCCCTTCCAGTCACTACTTACCTGGGCATATTTGAACAATTGACTTAGACCTAAAAGGATCCATTTCATATTATCAATTCTCTGAAAGACCATTGCCTAATTTTGAATGCAATCAATAGCACTCTAAAGGAAATATGACTAGAAAGTGAAATCCCAGATTAACAATGATAGCAAAATACAAAAGGAAGAAAGTATAAAAGTTATGATTTTTATATTATCTAGCTCTGTTTATACTGATTTGCAAGTGGGAAGGACCCTTGGTGATAATGATAACAATAATTAATAAGTTTAGATGGTGCCAATACCTGAAGCCATCTGGGTGCTTGAAGAAACATAACTAAAATGAAAAAAAAAAAAAAAGGAATAAAGCAGAAGGTAACAAAAAAAAAATCAACAAAGCCAGTCTGAAAACAGAAAATCCCCTCCCCCAACTTGCTGAAAGACAGACATGCATTTTCAAAAGTGACTAGTGATTTTGAGTACCTCACTTTGGGGGTGTCAAACTAAAGGCTTTTTAAAGGTGACTACTTTATGCTAAACACCTACCTCCTTGAAAATCAGGTCCTTCTAAAGAGTCTCAAGTTGGGCACTCAAAATCACTAGTCACTTTTTGACCACAAAAACCAAACCTCACAAGGATTAACATCTATACCATTCATGCAATAAACAAAACATCCCAACATAAAACAAATGAGGCGGCCAATGGTGTGCTCTGGAATATGTGGACAGGGTGGGTTGTCCAGAATGGTGGACCTGCAATGGAGAAGGCTGTGCCTCCCATCCTCTTCTCATTGCTTTGAAAAGCTGTCAGGAGCTCAGATCCTGAGGAGCTCAATTTTCTGACATAACGAAAGGAAGTACCTTTTTACTCCCTTCGTCCCATGCCTTCCAAACAAACCCCTGTTGTATTACTGTGAGTGCTGCATCATCACCACTTTCAGAAGTGGTCTTTTTCAGAAAGGGAGTCTTAGAGGGGGAGAGAAAGTGTCTCAGTGCACTTCCTGAATTCGTTGGGGGTGGGGTGGGCGGGGAGAAAGGCATTATCCTGAACATTCTTTGGAGAACATTCTCCTGAGTGACTGTGATCGAATATTTTCATTAATAAGTGAAAATTGTCATGAATTTTAGCATCAATGTTTACTCATCTGAAAACCTGTACTACCCGATTCTTTACTCTATTAAATCATTTTCTTGCTGAGGTCCTAATGGATTGAAGAATCAGGCTTGAGAAAATGATTTTACATTGTTTTTCCATTTAAAATGTTTCTGTCATTCTGTTAGGTAACAGAAGAAATACCACACCACTTAGATAACTAGCTACACAACATGAGGAATCAAGGCCCAATAGTTGAAGCAAACAGTTAATGAAAAACCCCTAGAATGAAATGATTTGTTGAAACAATTCAGCAAATGCTTGTATGACAGGAGATCATCAGTGGTCTGTGAATAATTTTCTAACTTAGAGATGCAGCCTAATTCATAATAAGTTTTATTAAAAATGAATAAGTTTGAGTAGTTCTAATGAGATATGACCAAGCACATTCAGAGGAATAAAATTGCACACGGAAAACAAGAGGCAGTATGAGCTAGTGGCTGGGGCACCTAGGTTCTATTCTCTGCACTGGCACTGGCCTGTTGACTGACCTTGGACAAGTCAATGTATTTCTCTGTGCCTCAGTTTCTTCATCTTTAAAATGGGGATAATGATGCTGACGACCTTTATAAAATGCATTGCAATCTGTAGATCGGAGTGGGCAAACTTTTTTGCCCGAGAGCCACATCTGGGTGGGGATATTGTATGCAGGGCCATGAATGTAAGGCTGGGGCAGGGAGTTGGGGTGCGGGAGGGAGTGCGGTGTGCAGGAAGGGGCTCAGGGCAAGAGTTTGGGGCACAGGAGGGGTGCAGGATACAGGAGGGGGCTCGGCATGGCAGGGTGCTCAGGGTAGGGGGTTGGGGTGCAGGAAGGGTGCAGCAGGGGGCTCAAGGAAGGGGGTTAGAGGGCTCAGGGCAGGGGTTGGGGTGCAGGGTACAGGAGGGATTTGGGGTGTGCTGGCGCCGCTCACCTTGAGAGGCTTCAGGGTGGCAGCGGTGCACAGCAGGGCTAAGGCAGGCTCTCTGCCTGCCCATCCCCCGCGCCGCTCCCGGAAGTGGCCAGCATGTCCGGCAGTGGCTCCTGGGAGTGGGGTGGGGTGGGGTGGGGTGGTGCAGGCGGCTCTGCCGCGTGCTGCCCTCGCGTGTGGGTACCACCCCTGAAGCTCCCATTGGTGCGGTTCCCCGTTCCCGGCCAATGGGCGCTGTGGAGGGAGGTGCCTGCAGGTGAGAGCAGCACAAGGAACCCTCTGCCTCTCTCCCTTCCCCAGGGGCCGCAGGGACGTGGTGCTGGCCACTTCCGGGAGCGGCGCAGGGCCAGGGTAGGCAGGGAGCCTGCCTTAGCCCTGCTGCGCTACAGTGCTGGCAATCCCACAGGCCGGATTGAAAGCCCCGATGGGTCAGATCCGGCCCACCGGCCGTAATTTGCCCTCCCCTGCTGTAGATGAAAAGTGCTATATCAGAGCTAGGTAATATTGTTTAAAAAGATGTAATGTTTTGCCTAATTCTAAAAAGTTTAGTTAAAATTAATGCAAAATGTTACCTGGCCAAATTGACTGAAAAACTGGGCTAAGCCCAATCTCTACTAGTTGCACATTAAAACACTGTCTTTACCCCTGCACACTCACCAGATTAGAGAGGTGATGAATTTGTATGGGGTCAAATCTCTGTGGTGATTGTTACTCAAGTCCTGATTATGAGACACATGGATGGGTGCATTTGCTTGCTATGAACATACTGTATGCAGTATGTCAAGACAAGCTAAAACTCATTCTTGAAAGCACTATTCACTATTAATCAAACAGCAGGCCAGCACACCCACTGCAGCATGAAAAGCTTTTTACTAAAGGCTGTATTAAAGAATGCTTTCTGTTGTGAAGCCAGTGACTAGTAATATCTCCACTTAGAAGAGTAAAAAGTAAGTGATCTGACTCCTTTGAAGTGTTGCTGGATGCAAGAAATCTTTGAAAGATTTAGCTATTGTTTTCCTATTTCAAATACCACTTGAGAAATCACGTAAAACTACACTGTATGTGGAGGGCACAGAATTCACTGTCACCTATTCTGCAAAGCATCATATACATAATAGGTAAAATTCCTCCCTACTGCAGCTACCATGCAGCCTATTAAGACTTCATCCTCAACAGGACTTCAGTGAGATTTAACTTGTGTCACGGGCCTTGTGATGGTCTTCTGTACAGGGGTGAATTTCACCTAATAAGCATATATTTCTGCATTAAAAAGAAGGTGGGCAAAACTTAATTGTTTACCGTCAGCTATAAAGAGAGGTTCATAAGAAAAAATGGAATTATAAAAAACAGAAAATTAAAACACCAATGCAAAGCTGAAATCCACATGACACTTCAAAGTAGAGCTGTCTGAGAATGAAAATTCCATTTCATGAAGGATTTTGAGATTTCAACATTTGCTTTTGGTCCAATTAGGAACAAAACCTAAAAGCGTCAAAATCCTCTGGGAAAGAAAATTTTTTAAAATTACTTTCAGGTAGCTTGAAATATTTTGGTTCCACACTGACTTTATAATACAGTAAAAAAAAAAATTTCAAAGTGAAAAGTTATTTTGAATGGAAAAATTGAAATGTTTTGTTCCAGAAACATCAAAATAGGATGTTTTAATATTGTCAGAGTCTGCCCCTCCCCTTTTCTCTCCTAAATGAAAGGACAGTGAAATTGAGACATTCTGAGGAAGTGTTTTGATTTTGATGGAATATGGTTCCATTGAAGTTTCTCCAACCACCTCTATTCAAAACACTGGTCAGATTTGTCAGGAAGTTCACTAACGTTTATAGGTCCCAGTGACTGATCTCTTTAAGGCCATATCTACACTAAGAAGTTTCATCAATAGCATTTTTGCCATATACAGTTGCCAACACTGCAGTGTCACTAGAGCACATGCATGCTTGGCTGGCTTTGCTGGTACTATGCATCCTCACTGAGAGGAGACAGCATTGGAAAAACACACAGTGCACCTTGGGTAGGCATCCAGGAATCCCCTATGCCAATGTCCAGCACTCTGCCTTGTGACACATTTTTGCTATGTATTGTGGGAAACCAGCACTCAGGAAATTATGGGAGCTTAGAGTTATGTTCCCATGCTTCCCTTTGTTAGTGTCATTAGGCATAAGCCTAGGTAACTCGGGAGGGTGGAAGACCACGAGTGTCGATGAAGCCGTGCCGGCAACACCTTTGTTTCATCCTGTTGACTCCAATACGTAATAAGAATGATAATTGTTGAGGCTACAAATGATTTGATCTTATGATCTATGACACTGACTCATGCCTCAAGGGTGATTTTATGATTGTTAGAGGTAAAATGACATTATAGGAGTATAAGATTGACAAGGATTGAACATGCACCTGGGAGCAAATAGGTGAACATAAGTAAATGGGTTATTAGGTTTGCTTTGATTAAAGGCCTGTTGTATGCTAGAGTTGAATAGTGTAGGCCTAAGGAGATAACCCCAGGTCAGGTATTTTGTACTCATTCTGAGAAACAAACTAGTAACCACACACAAGTAAAATACACCACAGGATTCTGCAAGAAGGGAGTTTCAGGGGGCTTTAGCAATTCAGTTGCTATGCAGTATCCAAGCAGTTAGATCCCATTTACATATAGGAATTAAGAAATAAGTGATATAAATCATGATGATTAATGCTTAATTATGGACACCCCAAAGATCACATATAGAGAGGAGCAGTTATTGACCTTATTATAATCAGGGGAAAGGATCAAATATGGTATACGGCCATACTGTTACCATAAGGCAAGGTATAAAATACCGCACACTGTTTCAATATCTTTCAGGTTCATTGGGTCCCCAAAATGGTCAAAACTGAATCAGGACCTCCCTTCTGATGGGCTCCAATTACTTTCCTTTCACAGTCTCTCTGCCATTTCACTGTCAGAAGCATGAATGCTGAAGAGAACAACAGAATTCGCATGTCTGGTTTTAGAGAGAAGCATGTTTTACTGGTAAAACTTTGTAATTCAGACCAGCCCTAAGTCATAGTTCATCTCACATAAACCACTGAATGTCTAAATTACAAACGATCTACTGTTGAACTGCGATCAATTCAATCAGCATCTCCCTAGTGAAAAATGTGGGGCCAAGTGGGGAAACCTGAACTGTTCAATTGGTCGTGAGATAAATGGAGCTTTTGACTGGGGTTTTCCAAAGCATTGAGTGCTGGCCAAACTCTGCTCCCAGTAAAGTCAATGAGAGTTTTACAGCTGACTTTACTGGGAGCAGAGTTTGGCCAACAGTGAGTGCTTTTGAAAATCCCACCTATAATATGTAGGTGAAAAAAATTCAGTAAGCAAAGGGTTAAAGAGCTTCTGCAGCTGCTATCACATGGACGCTGGGAGATTTCTGGGGTTGGCAGCTCAACACTGTTCTCTGTTGTGAGAGGTACTTCCCACACAGCATGGCCATTGGCCACATTAGCAACTGGGCTAATTCAAAGATGGCCTTCAGTGATCACACATCTCTCAAATTGGACTGGGGAGATAGAGTCTTTCCTAGGTTAATGATGCTCAAGGGGATTCTTGAAGATAGCCATGATAAATCAATATCAATGCAAGATTAAAGATTGTATGTGGTTAGGCAGGTGATAGTGGGTGGAAGACATTTCTTCTCTTGATCCATTACATATGGACTAGAGAAAGAATGCAACAGGCACTGGAGATATTGACAGCATGTTTAAGAAATCTCTGGGCAATTTGTCTCTGCAGAACCCAATTATTACATTAATTGAAAATAGATTCTCCATAGCAGTAAAATCCAGGCTGTTAACTCTGGGTAAATTCAGATAAAAAAAAAGAGACAGTTATCTGACAGAGTTGTAGCCTGGCAAACATTACCAGCTGCTCTACAGTCTTGCCCCCGGCCTGCTGCCAACCTTCGCAATGATAGCACGTGTGTGCCTCAGTTTCCCCACCTAAGAAATGGGGAAAACAACACTTACCTGATTTGTAAAATGCTTTGAGATCTATTAATGAAACACTATGTATGAGCTAGACATTATATTAACTTATTATTCTTAGCTTCCAAGTTCTGTGCCCATATACCCTCACATGGGGGGAGGGATAGCTCAGTGGTTTGAGCATTGGCCTGTTAAACCCAGCATTGTGAGTTCAATCCTTGAAAGGGCCACTTAGGGATCTGGGACAAAATCAATACTTGGTCCTGCTAGTGAAGGCAGGGGGCTGGACTTGATGACCTTTCAGGGTCCCTTCCAGTTCTATAAGATAAGGGTATTTCCAACATCCCTTCAATCTAGGTAATAAATGTGATCTCTCTCACACATACTGAGTTTCCTTTATAACTGGAAATTGTCATTAGAGTAAGGGAATGGGAGTCAGGACTTGAGTTCTGTTCCCAGCTCCATTACTGATTTGCTTTGGGACCTTGGTCAAGTGACTTAGCCACATTAGTGCAGGTCCAGTAATCCCTCCTGCAACCTGTCCCCAAATGGGTTTTCTGCACCAGCTTTCTTGAGGCAATTTACATTATTCCTACACAGAGTACATGCTGAGACTTTTTTCAAGTGATGCAATACAAATGGAGGGTGAAATTCTGGCTCCACTGAAATGGATGGAAGTTTTGCCATTGACTTCAGTAGGGCCACCAATACAGCTTGAATGGTTGTATGAACAAATGTTGTTGTTGCCGCCTGTGTCTGCACCATGTGATTTCTAGGAAGTCTCCTTAACCCAACAGCTAGGTAGAGTTTAAAGAACTGCCTGTCATCGACAACTGGAGCATATAAGGAATTATTCAAAATCTGCCAGAATGTGTCATCTCACCAACCCTTATGTTGCTCTTATTGCATTGCAGCAACAAATTGATAAGTAAGAAAGATAAATCTCTCGTTACAGCAACCCAGCGCAAACTGTCTTTTCCCCTTGTTATAAAAACTCATCCTTTTGGTTGCAATCCCTTTTGGTGGGTTGTTTTTTTTTTATTTATTTTATTATTAATTGCTCTTTTCTCTGCATTGCAGTAAGGAGAGAGACATCAGAATTGATAAAGAGCAAATCAGTCAGAGAAATGGAAATTTGTGTGTTTCTAAAGACAGAGATTTCATCTCAAAACATTGCACCAAATAAAAAAAAATCTACTGTCATATACACATCTTATATTAGGTGCACTTTATCAAGATGATCTGCGTCTGAGACAGTCCCGCTAGCATAGAAACATATGTAACAGTTGCTATGGGAGCATTTCCTTCTGGTGAATATAAAAATTGAGGGACATACATAATGCAGCACAATAGGCCCAATTCTTATCTCAGTGCTTAACGCTGATGTAAGCCAGGAATAATTCCAGTGAAATCTGTTGAAAAACTCGTAAAAGAAGAGTCAGGTCCAATAACTTATTGGGGGGGAAAATGTAACCAGCTCCACCAAGTCATCATTTCTTTGAATTTATATATTTTTAATTTCTCATTAACAGTGCCAGAAGCAAGTGTGTACACACACACACACACACACACACACACACACACACACACACACACACTCTTAACAAGACAAGGTTTAGTGTCCTCAGCAAGTTTTCAGATGACACTAAACTGGGAGGCGTGGTAGATACGCTGGAGGGTAGGGATAGGATACAGAGGGACCTAGACAAATTACAGGATTGGGCCAAAAGAAACCTGATGAGGTTCAACAAGGACAAGTGCAGAGTCTTGCACTTAGGACAGAAGAATCCCATGCACTGCTACAGACTAGGGACCAAATGGCTAGGCAGCAGTTCTGCAGAAAAGGACCTAGAGGTTACAGTGGACGAGAAGCTGGATACGAGTCAACAGTGTGCCCTTGTTGCCAAGAAGGCTAACGGCATTTTGGGCTGTATAAGTAGGAGCACTGCCAGCAGATCAAGGGACATGATCATTCCCCTCTATTTGGCATTGGTGAGGCCTCATCTGGAGTACTGTGTATAGTTTTGGGCCCCACCCACCAAGAAGGATGTGGAAAAATTGGAAAGAGTCCAGCAGAGGGCAACAAAAATGATTAGGGGGCTGGAGCACATGATTTATGAGGAGAGGCTGAGGGAACTGGGATTATTTAGTCTGCAGAAGAGAAGGATGTGGGGGGATTTGATAGCTGCTTTCAACTACCTGAAAGGGAGTTCCAAAGAGGATGGATCTAGACTGTTCTCAGTGGTAGCAGATGACAGAACAAGGAGCAATGGTCTCAAGATGCAGTGCGGGAGGTTTAGGTTGGATTTTAGGAAAAACTTTTTCACTAGGAGGGTGGTGAAGCACTGGAATGGGTTACCTATGGAGGTCGTGGAATCTCCTTCCTTAGAGGTTTTTAAGGCCGGGCTTGACAAAGCCCTGGCTGAGATTTAGTTGGGGATTGGTCCTGCTTTGAGCAGGGGGTTGGACTAGATGACCTCCTGAGGTCCCTTCCAACCCTTATATTCTATGATTCTAGGTGTGTGGAGGTCCCAGCTGGACAGAGAGAGAGAGACAGATAGACACTATGGCTATTACCTCAGTTTTCTTCTCTGGCAAGATGGTATAGTTTTCCAGCTAAACCAACACTCCAGCACTTGCAGGGTAACAAAGGTTCAAATTAACAAAAGCCCAAACCTTCACCCAGTCTCTCTCTCTGGGTCTGTCCCTCAAGAGTCTAAGTCAATGCACCTGTTGGCCTCTCCTGAGAGTTCAAGCCTTGGGACCTAAATTATAGAGCGTACGACAGGTCCAACATCAAGCTCTCCCTATTTCATTTTCTCTGGGGCTACTACCTTTGACCCGACTACTGTTTATGTCTTTCTGTCACGACCCCAGGTTTCTTACAACCTAGTCTCAGATACCTGCTGCCACCACCAAACTTTTCACTTGGAAATCTTATCTTGGGGCACCCCTCCCTCACTTCAAAGACTGTAGCCCCAGGAATGGGGATCCCCTTATGTGTGAGCTAGTTACAGGGTTAAGCGCAGGAGTATTGTAAAATGGGACCCTATCTCACTCTCAGTTATCTTGGCAGGACAAGAAGCAACCTGTCTCTCACTGCCTTGGCATTAGAGAAACAGGCTGGGCACAGTTCCCTGGCTGTGGGAAAGGGTGTGACTTGTAACTTGAGGGGACTTACTTTCCCCTGACCTACCTAGTGAGATTACACGAGGAGGGCCTTACAGAACACTGGTACTGGCTGCAACCCACTTACCCTCCCTCTTGAGGATGTCACAGCTGCTTGTGAGATCCCAGGACTGAGCCTAAACACTGGAGACTATGGTGAAGGAACTTTGAAATCACCTTGCCCTCTTGTCACAGCACCTCTTCCTCAGTTGCTCCTCTTACTATGTCAGATCCATCTGTGAGGTGGAGTGCTACTACGCAGTTACTAGATAGTGGTATTTTATTTAATGCGGGAATCTAACTGGGGTATTAGCTTTATGATTAACTAAACTGTTAAAGCGGACACACACAAACACACCAAATCAAATCAAACAGATTTAACTTTCTCATATCCCAGTTCAGGCTTCCCTTTCATGAGCCATAGGGCCTGATGTTCTCCCAATCTGGTCTTACTGCAACTCTCTTGGCAGCACTGACTTCTTTCATACCCGACAGATGTGTCTCTGGAGTCTTGAGAGACCTTTTGTGGCAACTTCAGCAAGCCTGAACCAAACCACCTCAGCTAGCTAGTGTCTACACTCACCCCTCCAACCTGACTCCAATCACTGACTTTCAAATGAACATTTTGGGATGACTTTTAGCAACCCCATGGGCCCCACAGCGTCCTTAGATTTCAAACTCTCACTTCCTATCTAAAGTAATATAAACACAACATGTACCCTAACATAGTCTCCACAGCTTCCTTCTCAGGAATAATCTTTGTCTATCTGTTGGGCAGACAATACCCCTCCCCTTGATATGTTAGCAAGCTCTGTGGCTGCCTCTCTTCCTCCAAAGCCTGTCTCAGGCCTTTGACCGAGGAGATGTGCCTTGCTCCTTCCATAGTGTCTTCCTCTAGTTTCTTCACGAGAACACCTCTCCAGTCTCCCTCCAGTCAGTATTCCCTTGTACTGAAGAAAGGGAAGTGTTTCTATCCCTGACCCCTTTCTCACTATACTTGGCTGTGTCCACCTCAAACTCCCAGGCATCCCTCCTGACTAATTCCAGTAGTTCTTGTTAGAGGAACAGGGTTGTCCTAGTGTGTAGATCTGTGTTAAAGGGTTGGCACACCCTGTTACACAAGGTTTCTTTACTTTTTAATGATTCAACTTCACCGCCAGAATCACCCTGAGTGGTTAAGAGCCAACGTTTCACTGAACATTGCCACTTCCAGTGGTTAAATGTTCTCTGTTAAAAATGTCCACCTTATTGCCTTCACATGGTACAAAACAGGAGGGAATGAGGCCCAAAGAATGAAATTCTTGTCTCTAAAAGTGCTCCCTCCAGGTCAGGTTTACAGCATAGTGATGGAATTGGGAAGTTTTTGTACTGCCACTACCTCCCCTCTGTCACCCACAGAACCGGGAAACAGATTTAATGGAAAGTGTTGCTCATTTTGCTTGCTCCAGCTGTCCAAGTTCAAGAGAAAAGAATTCTCATCAGAAATCCATTGTGAAATGCAATGTAAAGAGTTTAATTAGAGTGGGAAATTTAAGCTTTCTGCTGGTGGTTGTCTTCTTAACTGCAAACCAACATGTGACAGAGTGGGGCCCTATGGAACAGAATGTGAAGGGGGCTCCATCCATTCAATTTTAATTTAACAAATCAGGAATAAATTCAGAGCTTGCAATTTAAAACACTTGTTTTTCATCCAAGTAGGCTCCGCAATGTGAGTTAATTGAAAACTTCAGTTGCTAATGTGTTTCTCTTACTCATGAGACAAATGCTTCTTATCCTTTGGAATTTTTTTTCAGATTGTGAAACAAAATTGGACTTTTATTTCCATTTTCTTTGCTGTCAGTTGGTCAGTTTGTGCCTCTTAAAATATTCCATTCCTTCAAGGATATTCTGGATCTTTTATTCAGGGAGCGTTATGTTGTAGAACTATTTTATCTTTAAAAGACATATTTAGTAAACATTCAAGTCAATATGTTTCTTTAAAATTACAGTTCAATTATGAGAATTTAAACATAAAAGCTTGTAATAACTAAAAGACTATTAGGATTATCTTTTCAGATAGATAATGTTTAATTTCGCAAGAGTTACAAAGATTCTTCAAGCCACTGTCTCGTGAACTGGATTTGTCTGGAAAATGGTGCAAAAAACAGACAGTCTAGACAGAGAAGAAGATTTTCTTTTAAGACCATGAAAGAACAAATAAGCAATAAAACAACTTAATGGGTCCAAAAGGGATAGACTAACTCCTGCAGTGAAGCTAATGACACAAGGATGAAGGACAGGATGCATTACCAAAATGTTGTGAAGCCGAGAAAAATCAGCAGTTGCCAAATGCATTTCTCTTAGGGGAGTAGATAATGTAAACCCCCAAACAGCTCTAGTAATGCCCTTCAAGGGAAATTCAGAATGTATTGCAATATTAATTGTTACAGCATAAAGCTGAATTTCCGAATAGCCTGCAATTGAGAAACACAGATGGTTTGCACGAAGAGGAGTTCTGAAGGGCCACGTAAACATCCTCAATGGTAAATATCCCAATTCATTTACAAAACAGATTTAGATTACCTCCAGTCTGGTTTGACTAAACCCTGGGGCCATATAATTTATGCCAATTCCTTGGCCTGAAGAGGCTGTTCACATTTTATCCTCGGAAGGGATTGGAAAATTTCTCACATAACAAGCTCTCCTGCCATTTATGGCCTTATCCAACAGAACTCAAAGGAAACTCAAAGGAAAGACTGGGCTTTGGATCAGGACCTTTAAAAACAACATACCACTAAAAGGAAATTGTATCTTATTACTCTTAGTTGCCAAAAAAAAAAAAAAAAAAAAAAAAAAAAGTAACTGCTGTTAGATCTCATGAGTGCAGAATCTAAGACAAAGACAAAGTGGTGACTAACAAAATGAAGTGCTAGCAGACACTTTTAGGTAGCATACAGTTTCCCCAGGAAGCTGTTTGGAAATGACACCTCCTGGGGAACTATCTGAGAAGCCATGTTGTCAACCGCCACAATCAAGGTTGTTAATTAACTTTGTGTCAGAGAGAGAGAGAGAGAGAGAGAGATCTTATATGGCAGAAGATACAGATGCAATGAAGCATAAAACATGGCGGTTGTTGTAATGTCCTCAATGGGATGTAGACAAGGAAGGAGACCTCAAGGATGAGAATTTTAAAAATAAAGGGTCAAATCCTACCCCATTTACTTCAATGGAAGGTTTTTCATGAACTTCCACAGGGCCAGGATTTCACCTACACTGTATTTAAAGTTAGTGAATCTAGTTCATTTTATTTGACTGTAAGAATAGTTTTTGTTTTGTTTGGTAAGACTGGCTAAAACCAGACCTAGTCTAGTCTGTAGCTGCACAAGCCACATCTGCAAACAGTATCTAGTGCAGGTCCGGCAGCATGGTGTTGCTACTTGCTCTGATTTTCGCAGCTACCATGCAGAACAGAAAAATTGAAAAAACAAAGTAGTATGAAAAAATGTTTGCCTAATAGAGAAAAACAGTCCTGTCCACTAAGTAATAGCATTTGGTCCCCCCTCCTTTTTTTTCCCCCTCTTTTACCTTAATTTTCCTCTTGCTGGCTCCAGCTATAGCTGCCATATGCTGTAAAGAAAACAGGATAGACCAGCTTACTTCTCCCGTGCCCTCTGTGTGGAGGAAGCCCATGTTTAAATAATCCTGTTCAACCCTGCACTTATTAGTTTTCTGCTCCTACCCCATTCTGCTAGAACATTGCCCCTCAGAGGGGTTGGCTTCAGTGTTTATGGCCCAGAATGCTTTGCAGCATGCAGCCTTTTCTTTGAATGATCTTTGTGTAAGTTGCTCTGGAAAAACATGGGTAGCCTACCAACTTTCAGATCTTGCCAACCTTCTCTGTTTAGCTCTAACTCAGCTTTAGTTGACCAGACTTGTGCTCTTCAGCTCCCTTGTGATTAGTCAGAGCTTGTTCGTTCCAGACTTGTAGCCTACAGCAGAAAACTGAGCAAATCAGCTTTCAGTGGGAGCACACAGTGTGACAATTTAAAGTTGCAGAGATAAGGATTTGTTGGTAGTATATTGTTTAATTAAATAAAAATCTTATTTTAAAAGGTTGTTCTGAGTGCTGCTGTTCGCTCTCAGTTCTGAACTCAGAAAACCCCAAAGTAATTTACCCACCCCAAAATTTCAAGGCATAAGTACTGAAAGAGAAAATGGAAATAAGATCTTTATTTTATTTGTCCTAGTTTTCTATCAGAAGCAGCTTTTAAGCAGCAGATCTGGAAACTATAGATAGGGCAGTCTGCCATGAAGTCTGCAGTCTTCTAGACACTTGTTCAATAGCATTTGAAAACACAAATGAGATTTCATATAAAAAAAATATTTCCACTTGGAAAGCCTATTTAACAGTTTGCAGATCTGAATTGCTGAAGACAGCTACAGTTGCTATGTTGTTGTAAATATTGTGTACGTTATCAGCTGCTAACTTGAATGCTTCCCTTTCAGTAGATAATAATCTTGTCCTCCTAAGCAATATCAAGGAGAAGTATTCTAAATTAGAGCCATTTCAGTCTATCAGATAAATAAGGGACATTTTAAATAGTTATCTCCTAGACAATGTGAGGAGCTAGGTGGTTAAATATTAAATAAATGGTTATCCCCATTTAAAATATTAGGAAATGGAGACAGAAAGATTAAGTGACTAGCCCAGGGTCACACAGTGAAGCAGATTTCTCCTTCTCACACCCCCATCACCCCATCCCCCATTCAAGCTGTTTTTGCTCAAATGGCACAGAAAGTCTGGAAAGCCCATTTAACAGTTTGCAGAAGAAGGATCCCAGGGTGGCATAGAGCTGTAAGGTAGTTAATTGGGAAGCTGATACCAAAAGTTTGAGTCCTCAGCACCTACATGAGGGATAAACACCATGCTGTATACATTGTAAAGAATTGGAGTATGAGTGAACAGCAGGACTTAGGCAGAGAGGAGTACCTCATACAGTCCAATACAACAGGCTGAGTGCCCCTGTGGAGTACATCATCCGTTGGCCCTAGAAGGACCAATGTTATGGCGCAGCCTCTCCTTCTGCAGAATACTGAGAAGAAGAACACACATCAAAACTGAAAACTATAAACAGAGAGAACAGTAATGTCTGCAAGTGGCTACTAGAAATATGTAAAATATACATCTTTGCCATTACACCTCTGTCATCCAATAGCATGTGGCCTATTTTTCTACGGATATGTGAGCTCCCATGAATATTGGGGCGGGGTGAGGAATTTGCACATACCTCAGCTCTGGAAACAGACTTCCATTTTAGCAAATGACGACTTGGTGGCTCTCTCATTCTTAAGGACCCTTAAGTACTTTGCAAATTGTATATTAAAAAAATATCATTTCATCCACTACTGAAGGGCAGCCCCTTTGGTTGCAAATGTTCAACAGTGTGCAGCAACAATACACAACAGCAAAATGGAGCGTGTCTTATCCATTTAAAGTATTAGGGAGACTGTTCAGCAGAATGACTGCAGTTTTCCCAAGAGAAATTTGGGCAGGACATGCAGGCTAACACCCTGCTACTGCAAAACATAGCATTGACTATTTAATGATCACACGATATTAGGACTTTGTTTTTGCCTATCAAGTGCCCTAGTTGACAGACTAGCACATCAAGAACCACTATGCTCTTACAACACCATGCTGAGTAACGAGGGTCATAAACTGGATCCTTATAGCATATAGGTTGTCCATAGTGATTTCTCATCCAAGTACTGCCCAGGATGCCCCCTGCTTAGCTTCTGGGTTGAGACAAGATCAAAACCAGAAATGACAATAATACAAAGCTAAATTCAATAATGTTTTTCTTAATTCTATCAGTAGTGTTACTTAAATTCATAGTCCAGGTAAATTTTGAATAGCACTAAATTAATTTTTCTTTCTTTCGTGAACTTGCCTTTTTCCCTCCATCCCACCAATAGTCATAAAAACATTGAATACAGCCAATACAGAAGTTAAATGTTGACCTGCTTCAGGCTACAAGTAACATCATCTACCCCAGTATCAGTTGCCAAGGGAACCAACAAATCGAGTCAGTGATAAACAGGGTAATCAACTTCAGTTATTTTCCTTTGCAAAAAAATGTACGGAGCTGAAAAGCCTTTTTATCTCAGTTTTAGTGACGGTTCTGTTCTCCATTCCCCCACCCCAGTTGCTTGATGACTATAATTTTTGTATCAAAGAAAACAAAATTTACTTTATTAAACAATAGGGTTTGACGGGGATGAAGGGGGGATTTGAACCCTTGGCTGTAAGTGCTGAGCCCCTTCACATTACTCAGTTTGAAGTTAGCACACAGTCATTTAAATCAGAATGGAATGGTTTAATGAGAAACAGCACAAGAGAGCAAAACTGGGAGGAAACAAACAGTAGCCTCAGACTTCAGAAGCAGCAGAGGTAAACAACATGGCAAGGTTGACAAGAAGAATAGGTGAGTGGCAAGGTTGGAAAATGTCTCGCTAACATGCATCTTGCTTAAGGATCAGGATAGTTACTGAGCAGAGACTCCCTAGTTGAACCAAACAGTGGTTATGAATTATGGTTATTTCAATCTGTCCTTCTCAAGGCAGCATTACCCTGATTCAAATGGTCCAAAAACTCCGCATATGCAGCCATAGAATCATGCTTGTACAGTTTTGTCCACAAGCCTTGAGAAAGGGAATCCTGCTCACGGCTGGACTGGTGACAGAAGATCCACTTAACTTCAGGCACTAAATCTGGGGTAAGGTAGCTGTTGTGATTCTGGGGGTTGAAAATTCTGCTGTCATCCAAAACCATGGATGTAAACATATGGGGCCTGGCTCTGTTGTCAGATGCTCTAAAAATCAGATGCAACTTCAATGAAATCAATGGTGTCATACATACGTACATAAGAAGTGAGAGATCTACTCGGGTATTTATATGGTGCTCATCTGTATGCTGTACCTGAGCGCCTCACAATCATTAATGGATTTTATCCTTATAACATTGCAGTGAACTAGTTTATAGATGGGAGACAGGCATAGGTTAGATTAAACAACTAGCCCAGGGTGACACAAGAAGTCTGTGGTTGAACCACAAATAGAACCCGGTTCTTGAATGTCCTTTCTCCTCTTTGATCAGAATTAGGCCTTATGTACATCAGATGGCATATTGTACTTGCTCACAGGCTGGCCCAGCTCTTAATCCATAAAGGATCCATACGCCAACTGAAGTTACAGTCAGTTTACGTACCACTAAAAAGAACAAGTACACACAATAAGTCTCATTTGCTAGCAATCATACATCTTTATAGACAACATATTTATATCTGTTGATCAGATAAGAACATAAGAACGGCTGTACTGGGTCAGACCAAAGGTCCATCCAGCCCAGTATCCTGTCTGCTGACAGTGGCCAATAGCAGGTGCCCCAGGGGGAGTGAATCTAACATGTAATGATCAAGTGGTCTCTCTCCTGCCATCTATCTCCACCCTCTGACAAACAGAGGCTAGGGACACTGTTCCTTAACCATCCTGGCTAGTAGCCATTAATGGACTTAACCTCCACGAATTTATCCAGTTCTCTTTTAAACCCTGTTATAGTCCTAGCCTTCACAACCTCCTCAGGCAAGGAGTTCCACAGGTTGACTATGCGCTGTGTGAAGAACTTCTTCCTTTTATTTATTTTAAACCTGCTGCCCATTAATTTCATTTGGTGGCTCCTAGTTCTTATATTATGGGAACAAGTAAATAACTTTTCCTTATTCACTTTCTCCACATCACTCATGATTTTATATACCTCTATCATATCTCCCCCCCCTTAGTCTCCTCTTTTCCAAGCTGAAAAGTCTTAGCCTCTTTAATCTCTCCTCACATGGGACCCATTCCAAACCCCTAATCATTTTAATTGCCCTTCTCTGAACCTTTTCTAATGCCAGTATATCTTTTTTAGAGGAGATGAAGAGACCACAACTGTACGCAGTATTTAGATGTGGACATACCATGAATTTATATAAGGGCAATAAGATATTATCACTTTACCCCTCACTCCCACTGCATTAGTATTTGTATCAGCCAGAGCAGAAGGAACTGCTATACAGCCCTGGAACAATCTGAAGAAGACAGATGTTGGTCTGGAACCTTAATGTTTTGTATGGTAAAGCAGCAATACGTACTGACAAAACTAAGAATAAACTCTCCTCAATTCACCAGAGCCACAGCTGTGTGCTAGGCACCTCCCAAAACAAATAGATGCTTCTTGCCCTTGTAGCAGCCTGCATAGAACTTGGAGGGAGGAGCCCAGGTTACAAGAGGGAAGAACTTCAGCCCGGGCACACATGGCTGAAATGCTAGCTGCTAGCGCTTAATAAAGAGACAGTTGATGATAGATACATGGAGTCCTCTTCTGTCATTATCCAGCATAGAGTACACGAAACCAACCTGAAGAGATTACAATACAGAATTCAAACATAACAAATGTGAGAGAAACAGGAGGAGTAAGATTGGACAGGGTTACAGTAGTAAATCATGGGATAATGCCCATTAGTTCATACAGACTTTCTGCTGAGCTTTTTAGGGGGGGTAATTTCTGAAATTAACCAGTTCTCTTTTTGTAGGTTTAGTATTTTACTGACTAGCAAGACTGGTTTCAAGATAAACCTTTTATTAAGAATGGAACGTACGTACAGATATAAGTAACAAAGCGTCATACTATTTACTAACTCTTTTCTGCAAGTGCCTGTCCTCTGCTTCTTTATTTCTCTGCCACAGCATGCAGTACCTCACAACAGAGGGCAGCTGGCTTCAGCAGTGTTACTGAGCATGCTCAGAACAAGCCAAGCAGCAAGCGGGTGGGGAGGGGGGCATGTGACCCCACATGCTCACCCCATGCATTGCCTCTGCCTTACAACCAGACAAAACTGGTTTAAATTAAGAGTGTAGAGGAAGTATGGCATCTCTACCCTTCTGGGAGAGCTTACTCTATGGTTAGGGCTTCTGTTTTTTGGGGTTTATTAATTTCATTGGGGGAGGGGAGATTTTTAGCAATTTTTAAATTTTATGGAGATATCCAGAAATCAGAGATTTTTGAGATTTCAAATAGCACTAAGTTAAAAAAAACACTAGGGAACCCTCAATGCACAACAGCAGGGTATACTTGGGTCAATTAATGCATGGATCAATTAATGCAAAACACATTAGTATGCTTTTGAAGTCACACCCCATGAGTCTGCTTTACTGCTCCATTTAGACAAGCCCTTTCATACAAGTAACAAGTTCTTATTGGATAAACACCTGTTTTCAAAAGGGGGGGGGTGTTTTATCAGTTAAAAACCTATAATCAGAAATCCTATCTATAGCACAGTAGGCGGCTTCATGGCAGAAATCAGTTTTCAGGAAGGATTTGAACAAGGGTGGTGGCTAAACAAATAAGATTTAGGAGAACACAAATGAGAAAAAACACAACACTCTGCTCCAGTCATAAAACCCACAGTGCAGAATCAGCTATGTATTTAAACCATCCGTCCAGACTGCAACGTGTCTTTCATCTAACACAGTCTGGACCTGATCCAAAGCCCTTGGAGCCAATGTCCATTCTTACTATCGACTTCAATGAGTTTTGGATCAGGCTTCATTGTTAGCTTCTTTCTACAGAGCACATTTGCAGCAGAAATAGCTTGTTTAAAAGTTAGTGTAAAAAGAGAACATACAAATCTCAACAGCAAGAACCACATGTGTTAAAATATAACATCTGGCATACAAATACAAAGCAAAAGCAGTGCCCGATCGACATACCAGACTAAGATTTTTGGCAAGCTTAGTGACAGTGAATGTGCCTGGAGTTCAATTAGACACGTATTTCACAGTTTCAAAACAAGACAGGAGAAAGAATGGGGGAAAGTGTTCCTGGACTAAAACTAATCCATGAAATTCACAGTCCAGAAGATCACTATATACACGTGTTTCACATAATTAAAATGATCAGATTTCTGCCACCTGCATCCTCCATTAACGTCCAGACATTTATTTAGTTTTGAAACAGCCCCTTTGTTACTCCACAAAGATCTGGACTCAGAGATATCTCTACTGGTTTGAAGAATACCAAGCTACAACATCCAGGTGAGGAGGTAATAGCTTTTATTGGATCAACTTCGGTTGGTGAAAGAGAAGTTTGAGCTCCAGAGCTCTTCTTCAGTTCTGGGAAAGGTACTCGGAGTGTCACTGCTAAATAAAAGGCAGAAAACAGTATTTAGTGTAAAGTAGTTAATACATATTCAAAATGACCATTTAAGGGGAAGTGACTCGTTATCACCCCTGCAGTCACAGGACAAAGGTGTGGGGGGGGGGGCGCAGCGGGGGCTAGTGGTTACAGATTGTTGTAATAAGCCATACATCCAGCATCTTTATTAAGACTGATTTTTAGTGTCTAAAGTCATCTCCCAGACTTGGTTTTTTGAAGGTGTTGTACAAGTTTCCCATGGTGCAGGGTGAAAGGGTCTAGAAATGCCCTTTAATGGAAGAACTGCTCTGTGAGAAGGTTTTATGACATTAATTCAAATATCATTTCCAAGCTGTGATGCAGGAATCTAGAGAGACAAAGTGGGTGAGGTAATATCTTTTATTGGACCAAGCTTTTGAGCAATCTTTCAGTCACAGCTATTTGGTAAGTGTTTTCAAATTAAGAGGTTGCACAACAAGAAAGCAATACATTTATTGCTAGCATGCTTGCTTACCCATCAGGCTTGATAGTACTGTGTTAGAGAGGAAATAAAAGTAGAGCCAAATTCTAATGGTTCTATGGGAATGCTGCAGTGAGCACTAGGAGCTCTTACACCCTTGCACAGGGGATGGCCACAATATACTGGGGAAAACATAGCTCCCTGTGGGTGTTAACTATCAAAATGGAGGCGAAATGAGGGTCTGAGAGCTGCATATTAAGAATAATATTATATCCCCAAAAGTTAATGATCTAGATGTCATTAGTGTCCGGAGTAGGTCTCAAGTCCAGACATTTTCTACCCACAGTACAATTGCTCTGTGAAGTGGAGCTTCTTGAACTGGGTCCTGGAAACAAACAGCCTTTAACCGTGGCTTTTTGTAAACCACTCCTTTCAGTTAGAGGCATACAGAGGAAACATTTGCTCTCATCAGCTCTGCCAGATCATTTCACTCCTCTCATACATTTATTAGACTGGCATTAGATCACAAGAGTAGAAATCTGATATGGCAGCTTTGGAGGCTAGTTTTCCCCACTCATTTTCAAATAGTCTGGTAGATTAAATACTCTGCCTGGTTTCTATGAAGACCATGGCTTTGTTACAATACATTTATTCTGATGCTCATTTATTTTTGCTTCACTTTAAAAATCAAACAAAAAGTTAAAGCAAATGGGTATTTTTACAAGCCACATCTTTAATAGATCAGACAACTCCCATCCCCTGAATTGCCTCCTCCTGACCAAATCAGATATCCCTCCAGCTGATGCTGTTAAACTGGCAGGGCTGATCAGAAACTGCTACCAGTGAAGAGGTCAACTCAGCTGCTTGAACCCTGTTATTTGTGGATGTGGGAGTCCTGCATAACAAGCTTGGTCCTTTACGCCTTCCTCTGCTTCTAATCCTCTCCCTGATGTTCAGCTTCTGGAAACATTTTTAATTAAATAAAAATTGCTCCTCTTTAGAACCATAGTTGATATTCAGAAACTCTGTTGGCTAATCTAGGAAAGATTAGAATCAAGCCACCCTTTCCTAAGCAGGATGATTAGTCAGGTCAAGTGATACTGATTGCTTCCCTCGCTCCAAAGCGGCTCAGTGGCTAACAGCACTGAATACTCATTACCCTATTGATTCCCTTCTTTTTATTTATGCACACAGGAAGGGGGGGGGGAAGTGAAGAATTTAAGTCCAGACTTTGAGGCAATCTAGTAACTGATACCATCTGCAAGCATCCCTTGATGCTACCACCTGCCCTACTGGCCACTGTCATTTTAGGCTTAGTGGTTGGTAAAATGAGAGGAAGGGTATGATGTGGCTGATGAACCAGAAACACCTCTCTCCTCCCACCTCCCTTGCCTTCTCCAATTGAGTCTGTAGGCTTCTCATCAGTTGTTCCTTATCTTGATGACATGAAATGTTGGGGTGTTTTGTTGAGGCTAGGAAAAAGCCCACAGGCTCTTCAGTATTGCTCAAGGCATCAAGGATCACCAAATGCTGTAGCACTATGCGAGTCCTGGCCACAATGTTGAACAACTGAAACTACCATGTGATGAGCAGATTAGCAAAGCAAGCATCATCGATGGTGGTTTATCTCAAGGATCTATGCTGGCTCCTTCACTGTTCAACATCTACATTAGTGATGTATCTGACAGTTTTCCATAAGTTCATTTATGATGATGACATTGCTCTTGCAGTACAAGGCAAAGACCTAACCACCATCAGTAATAAACTCCCCACTGACCTTAAGGTAATAGCAGAATACCTTCCATACTGGAAGCTCCACCCCAATGCCTTCAAACTAATAGCCTTTCACCTAAACTACAAAGTTGACAAGGAACCACTTAATGACACTAGGTCTGAAATGAACCCTACCCAAAGTACTTGACATAACTTTTTCCTGAGGGGCTTTGAAAGTCAAGCTTCTGTCCAAGATACACAAAAAGATAAAAAGCAAGAACTAGCCTTGTCCAAAAACGTGAGAGTACATGGGGTACCAACATGCACACACTTTGAACAGCAACTTTAGCAGTGGTATACTTGACCACTGAATGTTGCACAGCAGTCTGGATGGGCATCTCATATATCAAACTTCTGGAGACATAGCTTATTGCTACAGTGAGACTTGTAACCAGAAAATTAAAATCAACATCTATTTAATGGTTGCCCACTCTAGCACATATACCCCCATGGAAAAGCCAGAGACACACACATACAGCTTGAGAGTACCATCAAACCATGGCCATCCTGAACTTACCATCTCACGAGGATCTCCAGAACCTTCTGAAGGCACATCTGAAATCTCACAAGCCTCTTTGGGATTAGGCTAAACCTCCTGCAGATTCTTTAAGAGCTATCCTCCTCAAATCCAGAGGCACACTGGAAAGAATTCTGGGATAATGCTAATGTCCCAAACACACACCTATTGTCAACGTCACAAAAGAACTTCCAGGCTTCAGCCTACCCCAGAAACAATGGGCCATATTGAACTGTATTAGACCACTGAATGGCAGACACTGTTGTCTCTTACGCCTTTGAAAGCTGAGAGTCAACACACACAGTGACCATAGATACCACATGCACATTGTAAATCAGCACCCACTTCGATTGTTTGCTGATGGCATCTCAGATTTCCGTCAAGCCACTTTTGAAGCTACCTGTGGTTTGCTAATCTTGATGTGGTTATTTGAACATTACTAACCACACAAAAGCAGAAGAAGATTTATCTTTTTAGGCCATGATTGTGCCTACACTTAAGCACATGCTTAGTTTTACTCACATGAGTAGCCCCACTGATGCCGGTCACCCTGATTGCCTCCCAAGTGCCCCCTTGTGGCTAGGGTTACTTCTATTTCCCCTTCAGTTTACCAGCCCCCTTTAATAATTCATAGTTCAAAGATAATTCAAACAATCCCCACAATGGGTCCCATTTATTTAGTCTTCTGGGTACATGCTGGCCCTGGAGGCCCCAACAGTGTCTGTCCCATTAGTAGTCCAAAATAATGCAAAGTTTTTGAAAACAGAACACATGTCCTCACAGTCTTTATCCCAGCTGTAGCTGGGTACAATCCCTTCTTTCTGAGGGTGTCAGTCAGTCAGTCTGCTTCCCACTGTCCCTGCCTCAAGTTTGTCCTTCTCCACAGGTTCTCTCAGCTGGTGCCTTCCCTTCTGCTGATTCAGGGCCATATAGGAGCCTTCTTTCTACTGCCTGCACCATCCATGGGAAAAGCTGCAATCTCTGTTTTCCCAGCTTGTTGGCAGGTTTTCTCCACAACTGCCTCAGCTCCTCTCTCAGCTACACCCTTCCCTGAATCTTTCTGCTGCTTTTTATATTGAAATCACCTGATTCCTTTCAGGTTGGGCTCATCTTGTACTTAGGGCTGGCTAAGACCCAGGCTATCCAGCCCACAGACCAGCCACCCTGTTACAATGGTAGTGGGACTGTTTACATGCTTAAGGTTAAGTACATGCATATTTGCAAGATCAGAGGCAGGGACTATCTTTTACTATGTGTTTGTACACAACACCTAACACAAAAGGGCCTCATAGCTTTATTGCAAGCTTCTTAAAAATGTATCTTTTTTTTAAACAAAACAAAAAAAAAGGTGATAATTTTGGGGGAAATTTGCAATTGATGCATTTATACCACATTATTTGCTAATATTTTCCCCTTTTCACAAACCAGACTATGTATAGTGGCAACTATAAATCATACATTGTCCTTTATTCTGTCTTATCCTTTTAAAATCTCTCTTTGTATTTATATGCATATATGTAGTTGAATAAAATATGAAATAAAAATTTTCATCACACTTTGTAATTCAAACTATAGCAACTGGCAGGAAGGTATATATAACCTACTTATCTGAGTCACAGGGAATCTGAGGACACAGGGGTACTTTAGCTAAGTTAATGTTTAAATATGTATACACATGCACATTTTATCTTGTTTTTAGGTTACAGTCACCATTACTCTACATTGGAAGGAACATAAGAAGATAAGTAACGATCAAAAATTTGCATAAGGAGAATGAGAAGGTTTTTGAACTTAGGAGGGAGACAGGATGCCTTGAGCTATGACACTGCAAACACACACAAAATTAGGTTTAAGCATGGGACCAGTCCCATTGACTTCACCTCTGTTTTAGAGCAGAGCAATACCTGTTGATGGCTGGGGTCAGTGCCAATGCCTAATGAGAATCAGAGAGAGATAGTTTGCTCCCTGATAGTGCTTCTGATCCTACAAATGTCTCTTGATGCAGGAGATAATTTGAGCCACTGTTCTTGCCCTGACACGGTCACAATCTAACTGCTCTCAAAAGCAAACAATGATCAAATATTTTTATAGTGGTACCAATGGTCACATATGTTCAGGTATTTTAGAATACGCTGTATGTAATGTGTAGAGCTTCTGTGCCATTGGCATTGTTGAACTATTTTGCATTTGCACTGGGGGCTTTTTTTAAAATCAGACCAAACACTCAACAAAAGAAGAGGAAAAAGGACAGTGAAAAAGCAGTGGCAAAATTGGAGCACAACCCTATTAATAATGACTTAAGGGAGAACGGAAAGGAGAATGAGTTCACAAATCGTAGTTCGTGTTAAATGATTCTGTGTAATGAATGTTGGGGTAAGTCTGGGAGGCTTCTTGCTTGATGTTGCAGAGAATATAACCTGGTTATTAAAAGGGGAAAAGAAGATCGTTTTGTGTTCATTATCTGGTTCTATCATGGTATAGACATCGCAAATTAACAGATTGGTGCGTGCTTTGATAAGAAATACATTCTCTGTGGGAAACAGCTATTTCAATAGATAGGGGTTATTAATTTAACAAAAGGAAAGAGTAGCAAAAATGTGTTACTAGATATTATTCATATTATAATCTTTGTCATAATAATAGTTACATTTCCTACTCTTTTTACAAGCTGTTCTATAACAATAAAACAGTAGATTTCCTCCCCCCTTCCCCCGCTTCGTGTATTCTGTGAAATATGATAGATTGCACTATGACCTTTAAAGTGTTTTTGTGTGTTGGCTGTTCCCAATCTCTCGTTTCCAGCCTTAGTGGCAGAAAAGTTATATGGTTACATCTGATTATAGGCCTATTAAAAGTTTGATAGCATTTTACAGACTATCCTTGGTATTAAGATTCCTATGACATTGCTTTGTCAATGTTACAATGGCTTAAACGGCACAATATGAATTCATTAAAAATAGAGATTATAAGAATAAAAGTTAGCACTCGGATAATCCATTCACATAGCAATCACAGCAAAGAACACCAGAAAATGGTGCAGATAGTTAACACTTTCTCCTCAATATGTTGTGATCAGACTTCTCTCCTTCACAGTACATCCTTCAGCTGCATACTCCACACCTGCCTGACACAATCTTTGCTCCCTGAGGCAGTTCTGTGATATTTCAATCATAGGGGATTTGAGGAATTCGCTCCCAACCCTGCTCTCATTGAAGTTGATGGCAAAGCTCCTTTGCATTTTAGCAATTCAGAATTGGGGCCAGACAAGAGGGAAAATATTCCAGAATATGTAGGAAGTAGGTGAGTTCAAGCGGCACAATTCAGCTCTGAATCCAGTTTTTCAATTCCACACAGTGATTAAGCTCTTCATAAAGATCTGAGCCATTGCTAGACTGTGAACACTCTGGAAGTTTGTGGCAAGCGTGTTGAACTCGTCAGCTCCATCCAATGAGGGCCCAGACGCTCTTACTGGCTACATGGTTGCTCATAGATTCTCAGGTAGCAACAAAAACAACAAAGAGTCTGGTGGCACCTTAAAGACTAACAGATTTATTTGGGCATAAGCTTTCGTGAGTAAAAACCTCACTTCTTCGGATGCAACATGCATCCGAAGAAGTGAGGTTTTTACTCACGAAAGCTTATGCCCAAATAAATCTGTTAGTCTTTAAGGTGCCACCAGACTCTTTGTTGTTTTTGTTGCTACCTGAGAATCTATGAGCAACCATGTAGCCAGTAAGAGCGTCTGGGCCCTCATTGGATGGAGCTGACGAGTTCAACACGCTTGCCACAAACTTCCAGAGTGTTCACAGTCTAGCAATGGCTCAGATCTTTATGAAGAGCTTAATCACTGTGTGGAATTGAAAAACTGGATTCAGAGCTGAATTGTGCCGCTTGAACTCACCTACTTCCT
>NC_048303.1:26378940-26508397 GCF_013100865.1 Trachemys scripta elegans | reverse complement strand
CAAATAAATCTGTTAGTCTTTAAGGTGCCACCAGACTCTTTGTTGTTTTTGTAGATACAGACTAACACGGCTACCCCCTGATACTTGACTTCAGGTAGCAACAGTGATCCATTGCTAAGACCCTGTGTACTTCATAGCAAGCTGGACTTGAGTGCCGCATATTGGAAGTTCTGTGGCAGTTTCAGGTAAATTAAAACAGATTGTAGCAGGCTTGCTTGAGTGACCCAAATTCACGTCTCTCGCTGGCTTCCTGTTACTACCAGATGCAATCCTGAACGGTGTTGGCCGTGATCTAACAGATTGGGACAGAGTTATCTGAAACAGCTATTCTCTGAAGTTTATGTTGGTTCCTCAGGATGAACTTCGAGAATGGTTGACAACTGCTGTTTCTGTAGGGAATAGTTGTCTCTGGAATTTGCCTGAGTCTCGAGAGCTGATTGAGCAGTGGGATGCCTTATCCTATGCATATCCTCTGTTGACAATACCCCAATAAGGCCCCTTGAGCTGAAAATAGAATCATAGACTATCAGGGTTGGAAGGGACCTCAGGAGGTCATCTAGTCCAACCCCCTGCTCAAGATTTTATCTTGACGAGAGACATGCTGAGTCCATGAAAAGACCCATGGGTAGGTAGCTGTTGCTGCTCTTGTGTATATTTACTTGAATGTAGCATCCACAGGCATAACAAGCATGAAGGCGGAACAACACAGGTTGTGAGCTTTCAGATGGGTAACAGGCTTCTTTTCTCAAGGAAACCGTAAGGCATGCCTACAGTGCTATAAAAGACTCACAGCATGGCCATGGTCAGCTGACTTGGGCAGACAGGGCTTGAGCTGTACAGCTAAAAATTGCCATGTAGATGTTTGGCTCTGAGGCCTACCCCCTTTGTGGGGTTTCAGAACCCAGTTTCCAGCCTGAGCACCGATGTCTGCACTGTAATTTTTAGCCCTGTAGCCTGAGCTCTGCACTCCCAAGTCAAGGGACCCAGTCTCTGAGACTCAGTGCTGTGGGGTTTTTATTGCAGCATAGATGTACCCTAAAAGTCTTTCATCAACAACTTAATGACCATTGGGCCTGTTCCTGTAAATCCTCACTTAGCACAGTTGCCACCCCAGCATTCCTGTTGGCTTCCATGGCTATGCACGCTAAGGGCTAGATTGTGCCATTAGGAACAGGCCTCTGTAAAAGGCAGCACACAGCTGTGCCATGCTTGGAGGAGGCCTGCTCTGAGAAGAGGGAGGAGTGGAGAGTAATTTTCTACAGCCCTCACTAAGTGTAGCTAGCATACTCATTCCCCTCCCCTGTGCCAGCTCAGCTCTGCTGGCTGGAGTGTTGTGGAGTTGGATTAAAGCTCCAGTATATTCTCACCTCTGTCTGCTCTCTTCTGTGTCTGCTTGTTCATAATGGGAGAGGAGGGCAGGGGAAATCAGTGGCCCTATAGAACCTGCTCTCTACTGGCCTGTATTCAAGACATGGGGAGGCTATGCAGGAGGGTGGGGAAAAGGATGGAAGGGTTTAGGACTAGTTATGCAAGGAATGGTTTGCAGAACATGATGCACTACAGATAAATGGTTGCAGCCAGCAATGCCTGAGGACGGCTATACATCAAAATACCTCTGTATCAGGTTTTGAAAACTTGCTTAATGACATTCTGATTTTTGAAAACCAAGCAGTTGTTCTGATGCCCACAGTTGCATGCATTACATATTTTAACCAGCCAAAATTAGATCCTCAATTTGTTTCTAAAAGATAGACTTGCATCTCTACTCTTCCTTCTCACTTCTACTCCTAAGCTATTGTGTTCATTTCTTATCTCATAGAGCTGGAAGAGACCCTGAAAGCTCATCAAGTCCAGTCTACTGCCTTCATGAGGAGGACTAAGTACTGATTTTGCCCCAGATCCATAAGTGGCCCCCTTAAGGGCTGAACTCACAACCCTTGGTTTAGCAGGCCAATGCTCAAATCACTGAGCTATCCCCTCCCCCCCTTATGAAAGAGGACTTGGTCTTGATGAGGTTACACTGCTTGCATCAACTTGTAGCCAATCCACCTAAAAGCTTTTGACTGGTCCTTTACATAAAGACTGATCCAAACCCCTTAAAGTCATTAGAAGAGTTTCCATTAACTTTAACAAGCTTTGGATCAGTCTTTAAAAATGAATGGTTTTATCTCTATCCTAGGTAAATAATGTAAGCATTTAGCTTAATTGTTCATATTGAGCTTAGTTTGAAAGTCTCCACAAGTTAAAATAGATGCTATATTGCTTCATTTAGTTTACTCTGGGTTCAGAGGGTGTCTACACAGCAAAGACAAACCCCTGGTGCTGAGTGTGTCAGTCCAGGTCACTTGACTCAGGCTTGTGAGGCTCAACATAGCAGTATAGGAGAGATTCCCACTTGGGCTGGGAGCCTGGGCTCTGAAAACCTGTGACAATGTACTTAAGAAGACAGTCAGTGGGTGTGCTGACATTGCAGCTAGGAGTTGTTAGGGAATTTCAGGGGTGGAGTAGAGAGATTTTCTGCTTCTAAACTGTGTGTCAGCTCCCTGGCACTCCTATCTGTCAGTCACGCCAAACTCCTCAGGACTCTGCTAGTGCTTGCCTTGCCAAGACAACTCTTGGTGCCCACCCCCATTCCCAACCCTCTTGGAAGAACATTCCTTTGCAGCATTCAGCCAGTCACTGGCTGCCCCTAGAAATACCAAGCCCACTCTCTCCAAAGACACAATACACACGAGCCTGTTGGCTCAACTGAGGATCCATCCCTCATTTTAATATAACAGGGAGATGAATTTAAGGAACACAAGATTAAGTTTATTGATAAAGAACAAATGTGTGACACTAAGCAGTGATAAAAACAGAAAATGGTTACAAATAAAAACAAAAGAATAACATGATTCTAAGAGTGTACATATAACCTTAGCAAGCTCCAAGCTTTGTCTGAAGCAGTTTCATTACCAGCCCACATAGTTGGGGATTCACTGTTCATAGGTGCAAGGAGCACTAACCTCTTTGTACCCTCCGTGATGGATAATTAGGAGTTCTCTCCCCTTCTTATTGGCCAGTAACCATTTGACATATGTTCTTTTGAAATGTACCCCCAGGTGAAGTTCTTCTCCCCTGCTCTGTGTGCTCCAATGAGCTGATGCTGTACTGATCCTCCTGATAACTTCTTCTGTTGACTTAAAATGCAAATGAGCATCCTTTGTCTTGTTTTTACAATACTTTATTTATTCCCAATTCCAAGGCAGACAGGTAAGTCAATCTTCCCTTGTCTAGGACAAGCTTGTTTATCAAGTCTGCCCCCAACACAAACATATTTCCAGCACAGATACAGAACTTAACACACCATCTGTATGTATATCACACAATGATATTCATGACTGCTGTGACACCAGCTTTCATTTGATACTTCACACCACACTTTTTACAGATAAATGGGTTCATTGTGGTGAGGGTGTTGCACCTGGTAGGAGTTTACAGAACAGTCAGCCCTCTGCCAGTTGGCATTGAGAGTCTTAGGGTCACATATGCTAGGAAAGTTTATATTTTAAATAAAGCTTGACAGTTTCTTCTAGCTCTCATAAATAAATAATAATAATGGCAATAGTAAACATGGCAATAGATAAGCTCCCTCAATGTTTTATTACTCTCTGAACCACTTAAAGAGAATATATCAGATCCAATTCTTCTCATGAAAACCTTATTTCAAAACAAGGTAAGAATGCAGATTGGCTCTAAAGATGTTAATTGAACTACTGTGGTGCTCTGTAATGAAAGTGCTAAAATCTGCCCAGGAGCTTTCATTAGCACTAATACATCTGTGCTCGAGATAGAAATGACTGCATTAAAGCAATGTTTTTCCTCATACAGTATTTACTTGGAAGGAAAATTTGATGAATGTCACTATATGATAATGATAAAATGTTGCACAATATATTAGTTTTCAGTAACTTTACAATATCTGGGGAATATCAAGTGAGAGTAAGGCGGTGGTATTACCTCTGCACATAACATTAATGAGTCTGTTGCTGGAATGGTGGGTCCATTTCAGGTATCGACACTTTTAAGATGTTGAAAAATTGGAGAGGCTTCACAAAAGAGCTACAATAATGACAAAGACTAAATAAGATCTATTTAGTTTATCCAAGAGAAGGTTAAGACGTAACTTGACCATGGTCTACAAGCACCTACATGGAAAAGAATTCCTGAGTAGACAATTCTTTAATCTATCAGAAAAAGGCATAATGAGATCCAATGGATGGAAGCTGAAACTTGACAAACTCCAACGAGAAATACGGTGCAAATTTTTAACACTGAAGGTTAACCATTGGAACAATTTACGTAAGGACATGGTTGGTTGTCTATCACCTGAAGTCTTTAAAACAAGAGTGGATATCTTTCTAAAATATATGCTATGGCTCACAGAGAAGTTACGGTCTTGATGCAGAAATTACTGGGTGTAGTTTTATGGCCTACATTACACAGGGAGTCAGACTACATTACAATAGTCCCTGCTGGCCGTAAACCCTCCTAACCACCTATGAACCAACCAGTCCCCCTCTCTAGCTAAGTATTTACATGGCCTTCATCACTATAGTAGTTCTCTTGCCATATATTTCAACAGTGCAGCCTCCATCCATCTGGCTAACACATGGGCAGAGAGGCAGCACACTGTGTTTTCTATGTCTGGACAGGAATCTAGTCGCCATGTGTCTGATCATGGCATTTCGAATTCAGTGTTCGTCCAGGTTTAGGCCATAGGTTCTCGTTGCAGAGTGCTGTGGAGGCAGTACTCTGTGCAGTTATGAAGTGTCTAGCACCACTCACAGACAGGTCCAGATTAACAAATGTGCACTTGCACAGAGCCCCCACCTCAGGGCTGCCACCTCTCCCCCAGCTCAGATTTGGTCCACTCGCCCACCCAGTCATGATAGAGGGGCAGCTGGGCCAAACCTGAGCGAGTGGCACTTGCAGACCTAGCATTTGGCACTCTACTTGTACCATAACCACCAAACCATCAGAAGTCTCACTCTCGCCCCTTCCCCCACCCCTAAAGTCCAACATGCATCTTCCTCCCTGTTAAAAACCTCTGTTCTAGGGGGGAGGAGGAGAGTGGCACAAAGAAGTTTTGCATATCACATGCTCTGTCTGGTTTAAGGAAGGATGCCCCCCCCATTTCCATAGTGCACAGGGCTCCAAAATTCTTTAATGAGGGCCTGCTCCCTAGTGCCTCCTTTTGGCAGTTTTGAGGGGTTCCAAGAAGGAACCATGTTCAGCCATTTTTGCCTGAGGCAGGTGCACTACACAGAAAGGACCTTGGTCAATGTGGTGTTAAGAAGAGTGTAAAGGAGAGGAAAAGTGAAAAAAAATTAATAAGGTCCTCTCCCTTGGAAAAAAAGAATGAGCAATTATATGGTGCTTCTATCTCAAAGTAATTTACAAAGGGTAGTATTAGTCCCATTTTACAGATGAGGAAACTAAGGCAGAAAGAATGTAAGTGACTTGCCGAAGGTTATATTGGATGGCCATGTAAGAGAATCCAGGCCTGCCCACTGGACTACAGGCTAGACAAATTCAAATTAGGAGTGAGGTACCAATTATAAGGGCTGCAGAATGGATCAGTGATGGAAAAAAGTCTGAATTTTCTTCTCATTTGTTTAAATGAATAATTTATTTGAAGGTCAGATTAGTTACTTCTATGAGTGATTTGCTGGGAAGTAACAAGTAAAGGACTCAAGAACATACTGCAAAAGGATAATTAATTTGCAAGCAGACTTGATCATGACACCTAATATCTATTTTGATTTAAATCAGAATCTGGTTCTTTTCATATTGGTGTTAAGGCAAGAGATTAAGAGGCTGCTGGCTCTGCTCTTAAAGTTAATATTGAAATGTAAATTAGTACTTCTTAGGTTTTGTCTACACTACAGACCTTACAGAGGCACATCTGTACCACTGCAGCTGCGAACACTGTAAGATCTCCTGTCACTCAATTACAGACCTAAAAGTGGCAATACTACAACAAAAAAACTTCAGAAACAGACTTCAAGAAGAAACTGCTGAATTGGAATTAATTTGCAAACTAAACACCATTAAATTAGGCTTGAGTGAAGACTGGGAGTGGATGGGTCATTACACAAAGTAGAACTATTCCCCCTACTGTTACTCACACCTTCTTGTCAATTGTTGGAAATGGTCCATCCTGAATATCACTACAAAAGTTTTTTTTCCTCTTGCTGACAATAGCCCACCTTAACTGATTACAAGCATTATAGTTGGAATGGCAACACCCATTTTTCATGTTCTCTGTGTTTATATATACACAACACATCTTCCCACTGTATTTTCCACTGCATGCATCCGATGAAGTGGGTTTTAGCCCATGAAAGCTTATGTTCAAATAAATTTGTTAGTCTCTAAGGTGCCACAAGTACTCCTCATTCTTTTTGCGGATACAGTTGCGGATACAGACTAACATTTAGCAAGCATTGTGCTGGATTCCATGGTTAGTTGTCACTGAAGTTAAAGGGACCGCTCACTGCTGAAAGCACTGATCAAGTGTTTGCAGATCAGGCCCAAAGATTAGATACAGATGTACTACAAACAGGGCCGGCTCCAGGCACCAGGCAACAAAGCACATGCTTGGGGCGGCACCTGGTAAGGGGCGGCCAATCTTGGGGTGGCGGGGGACAGCACGGCGCGGCATTCCGTGGGGGGGGGCGCTCCGGCGGCGCGGCACTCGGCATGGGGGTGGCGTGGGGCGCAGCGCTCAGGTGGAGGCTCCGGCGGTGCGGCGATTGGCGGGGGGGCGGCGCAGGGGCGCGGCGCTCGGGGGGGGGGTGTTCCAGCAGCGGGGCATTCAGCGGGGCGGCGCCTTTTTTTGCTGCTTGGGGCAGCAAAAAAGTTAGAGCCGGCCCTGACTACAAAACCTAGGGGATAGTGCTGACAGAGCATTAGGGGATTGGGGGTGGGGGGGGTTGTCCTCACAAGGGGAAGTTGAGAGCAGGATATCAAAAAATTGACAAATTTGAACTGACAGAGACTGGCCACAAGGAAATAAAGCACAGAAAATGAAAAGGAATGAAGCAGCATGAATGGACCAAGCAGCTCATTTTGGAATAATGGCAGTATGTTAAAATGATTAAATAATTTGCTGAAGCAATTTTAGCAAGAAAATTGGTGGGTTAAAAAAAAAAAAGTCAGTTAAACAAATTCTGTCCCAAGTTACACTGGTAGAAATCCAGAAGCACTCCACTGAAGTAAGCAGATATGTGCTAATACACAGAGGGAGCAGATTGCCTGAGGCAGAAGGCAATATTTATTTTACGTTGTCCTATTCAGAGTAAAATTGTGCTTTAAGCTCTCCATGGCTCAGTAGCCTCCTACATAAAATGAGGAAATTCCCTGCATCACAGGTATGCCATGAGACTCCACTCTTTGCAAAAACCACTTTTAGACCCTCCACTGAAAAGTACGATAGAAGTCCCCAATTCCACAAACAATCCCTGTTCAGGAAAGCCTTAAGCATGTATCTTAAGTATAAGCACATGCTTAAATCCCAGCATGACTTAAGGTTTTTCCTGAATGGAGATGGACTTAAGCACGAGCTTTCACCATGTGTTGAATTAGGACTAGAATGAATAGTATTAGTATTTTATCTTTCAAAAGAACTTTTGACTCTTATACTTGTCACTTATAAGTAACCATTTGCAGAATGTTTTGTCTTGTTTCATGGGGATGGTGCTATTACCACTTCCTGGTACTACCCATTCAGGTATTATAAATCACTAGACTTAATTGGCCTCTCAGAGTTGGTAAGACAACTCCCACCTGTTTATGCTCTCTGTATGTGTGTATATATATATCTCCTCAATATTTATTCCACTCTATATGCATCCGAAGAAGTGGGCTGTAGTCCACGAAAGCTTATGCTCTAATAAATTTGTTAGTCTCTAAGGTGCCACAAGTACTCCTGGTCTTTTTGCGGATACAGACTAACACGGCTGCTACTCTGAAACCTGTCACTAGACTAATGTAATCCTCTATTAGTATTGATCCATACTGAAAATTCTTGCTTTGTGTGAGGGGCAGGGGCTCTCCAAACCCCCTCTATACCCCATTGTCAGTAATTTATACCATCTCTCCCACCCCCACTTCATACCAGGGGGGGAGGGGGAAGGGTTCTCTGAGTAAAACAGACAAAAGAAAGGTCCCCTCTTCCTCTTGTGAGAGAAGAGAATCTGAATGAAAACAAAGAAAGACAAAGGCAGACAGTCTGCATGGATTCAGCTCTTGGAGCTTGGTCCATCAGGGTCTATTATCCCTTGCTGGAGGTCTACCTCCAGCCCCTCTTCTTGGGGCATACTGCTTTGCAGCTAGTCCATGCAACTTCAGGAGAGGTGAGGTCTATAAGTGACCTGACTCTGTTGCCAGCAGCCTCTGAGATGGAACAACCTTCCTTCTGTTCACCACTGCTTCTTGTGGCAGGTTTTCCCTTTTTAAATTCCTCCCTCTCCAGGCAGAACAAGCCTTGCAGTTGCACCTCATTAGTGTTGAACAGGCTCAGAAGAGCTCATTAGTCTCCTTTCCCTTAGAATGAAGGCATGTCCCTTCACACCTTGTATAATTTTTTCTAAGATTGTTAGGCTCTGAGTTAATTAAATCTAATATACTTATTTACTGTGGTGCATTGTTTTCTAATTGCATGCACTGTTGGGGAAGTCAGACCTGACATGGTGACAAATGTTAGCATGCTGATTATTTTATTAAACCAAAGGTTTAATTGTGCTTTAAAAATTAACATACAGTTTTCTGATATAAATAGCTGAACCCATGTGGGCCAGCACCAAAAAATTAAACTGCCGTGCCCTTCTTTCTCTTTGGCATTGCACCCTGAAACAGTTTCCTGTTGAGTTAACAAAGTAATACTGTTGCAAAAAAAAGCAAACATCATTCTGGATGTATTAACAGGAGTGTTGTAAGCAAGACATGAGAAGTAATTCTTCCACTCTGCTCAGCACTGAGAAGGCCTGGAGTATTGTGTCCAGTTCTGGGTATCACACTTCAGGAAAGATGTGGACAAACTGGAGAAAGTCCAGAGAAGAGTAACAAAAAATGATTCAAGGTCTAGAAAACATGACCAATGAGGAAAGATTGAAAAAAATTGGGTCTGTATAGTCTGGAGAAGAAAAGACCAAGGGGGGATATGATGACAGCCTTCAAGTATGTAACAAGTTGTGTTGATAAATGCTATAGTCAATTACTTAACCACACTTTGGTTCATTGTAAAATATGCTCAAGAGACCAAATAACCAATATCAGTCAGGTTCATTGTTATAAGCAATAATAACATAGTACAGGAAAAAGGTGTTATACAATACCAGTCTCCAGGAAGCAGTGCAGTGATATTACATTCACCTTATGTAGAAGGTGTGCTCCTAAAGTTACACATTTCAGGTGCTATTCTTTATATGATGATTTTACAAATTACACATCTCTTTACATGTCATTAAAAATCTAACCCATCAATTTGTCCCAGTTCCCTAAGTCGTTTTTCTTTTCTTTCCTTATCTTTGTGCTGGCTACTAGCATTCCAGGTACAGGTCTGTGAATGTACTTTCCTAGCTCATATTATGACATAGAATAAATGTATCTTGATTTTGATAAATTTCCTATCTGCTTATGCCAAATGCCTACTTCAGCAAATGCAAGAAGTTATGGGATACTTAGCATAAGTGAACAGGCCAGTCTAGGCTATATCACTGTTACAATATTTGTGCTTAATGTTATTGGTGCTTAATGCATTCTAATATAGGTATATATGGTGTGGATAATACATAGTATTAATATGATATATACATATATACATGCTAGCCAGCATATATTAGTCAACAGTTGTTATAAAGATGAGGGTGGTAAATTGTTCTCCTTATCCACTGAGTCTAGACAAGTAGTAATGGGCTTAAATTTTAGTAAAGGAGATTCAGGTTAGACATTAGGAAAATCTTCTTAATTGTACGGGCAGTTAAACACTGGAACAAATAACCTAGGGTGGCTGTAGAAGCTCTGTTATTGGAGGTTTTTATGAACAGGCTAGACAAACCCCTCTCACCAATGGTCTAGATAATACTTAATCCTGCCTCAGTGCAGGGGACTGGACTAGATGATGTATTGAGGTCCTTTCCAGGCCTACATTTCTATAATGACTTCAATGAGCTCTGATTCACTTCCTTAAAGGACAAGCTTTCATCCTTCACTCCCAGGAGCGATTCTACTCTGCACATTGATCCTTTTGCTTCTGCATCACTGGTTCAAATCCAGCCCAGTCTAGTAGAGATTGAAAGTTGCTACCATCTGAATTGTAACAAGCCCTTTAATTCTCCATCTCACTCAGAGGACCATAGATAGCATCCCTTGATGCTATCTAAGGAGGAAAGAAGGGGGACAAATGGGATGGAAAGAGGGGCTTGTGAGATTTATTCAGGCTTGGTTCGCATACAACATGCACAATTTTCATACTGATTTAACTATTTTGGTTAGGGATGTGATTTTTTTAAACCAAAATAGTTAAATCAAAGCAGCCCCCAGTGTGGATGCCATTATACCTATTAAAAGTGCCCTTTCCCGTAAAGTACATAAATAAGCTATACTGATCTCACTGTCACATAGGGGTTTTGTTGCTTTAATGTAGACTGGTTTCAAATTAATATAGTTAAAGCAGCACAAAAAATGTTTCGTATGTATTTTAAGGCCTTGATTCTGCAAAGACTTAAGCAAAGTGCATAACTTTATACAGTGTGAATAAACCCACTATCAGTGCAACCTACTTTTTCTACTCAGGGACCTAGGATATTAGAATATTTTTTCCAGCTAAGAAAAGAATTTCCTGCTTCTGTCCTTCATTTCTTTTATGTCTGTAAAATATCTAAATGAAGTGTATGTAAATACCAGGATCTATAAACAAGAATCTGAAAAGCTTTGAAATGGGTTTAGCTTTTGGACTGCTGATGTCACCAGTTTTATTTTTGTATGTTAAATGCAATAATATTTCAAGCTTCCATGTTGGTATTTTTCCATTTTATTGCCAGAGTCTACAGGCATTCAAACAAGAAGCTGACATTTACAAAAGTCAGAGTACATTAACAACCTTTCTCAATGTATATTTCACTATTCATCTGAAGTTTTAATGGCCTCTTATTGTTATAATCTCTCTGCTGTGAAGTAATTTTTGAGATCAATGGAGAATTATAAAGGTTGTTTTATTTTAAAAAAAATCATATTCTTGAGAAGCTCTAGTTTTTTACTCAACAGTCCTTTGCAAATAGTTTTCCAAACAGGAGCTTTCATGGGTGATATTTAAAATGATTACATGAATTGTTATTCTTTTCCAAATGCCTATAACGTAAAACATTTGATTGCCCCCAATTTCTAGCCCTTTCTATTGAGTTGGATGTGAAAAAAATGACACAACAGTCTTAAAAAAATGAGGGTGCACAGAACTGAAAGAACATTTGCTGTAGATCAGAATGACTTTTCTCAGTTCCACTGGACATTTGTTCAGCTGTTTTATCATTATGGGTTGAAATAGATTCTCTATTGTTACTTTCTTCACATTTTCTTTTTATTGAAATATTATCAGTTAGGAACATAGTAATTGCCAGACTCGATCAGAACTCAGGTCAATCTAGGTCATGTCTCTAAGAGTGGCCAACACCAAATGCTTCAGGGGAAGATATAAGAACCCCCAATATGCAGATATGGGATAATCTGCTCCCTACATCAGAATGATCCTGACATCTAATAGATAGAGATTGTATGGAGTTCAATATCCCTTCCAAAATACTTGTGATTAATTATACCAACTCTAGATAATCTTGATATACATGTAAATATTCAATCACTTTACATCTAATTAAATTCCTGGCCTCAATAAGTTTCCTGTGGTAATGAGTTTTTACAGTAAAAAGAGAAATGCAAATTCAAAGAGTATGAAATATGACTAAAGGGATGTAAAGTAAACAAGCATACTAACCAAGTCTCCCATATTATTAGAGCTGGTCAAAGCTTTTTTTTTTTTGACAAAAAGCTTTTTAATAAAATATGAGATTTCATTGACAATTACTTTTTTTAAAAAATTAAAATTTTGTTTTTTGAAAAAAATATTTTAACAAAAAACAATTCAGAACCCCCCCCTCAAATTTTCATTTTTAAATTGTGTGGAACTGTCCAAATTCTGATTTTTCACTCCCCCCCTCTTTTCCCCTACAAACTGGGGCCGGGGAGGGAAGTGAATAAATAAATAAAAGTTAAAAGGTGGGAGAAAGTAACAACATAACACTGATTTTTTCAGTGAAGGAAAAAAAATAAGTGTTTTTTTTTTCCCAGTGAGAAAAAGAAGAAAACATTTAAAAAATGAGAGTAAATGGAATCCTTCCGATCAAAAGTTTGCAGACGATATCAAGCTGGGAGGGGTTGCAAGTGCTTTGGAGGATAGGATTAAAATTCCAAATGATCTGGACAAACTGGAGAAATGGTCTGAAGTAAATAGGATGAAATTCAATGAGGACAAATGCAAAATACTCCACTTAGGAAGGAACAGTCAGTTGCACACATACAAAATGGGAAATGACTGCCTACGAAGGAGTACTGCAGAAAGGGATCTTGGGATCATAGTGGATCACAAGCTAAACAGGAGTCAACAGTGTAACACTGTTGCAAAAAAAAAAGCAAACATCATTCTGGGATGTATAAGCAGGAGTGTTGTAAGCTCTACTCTGCGGTGATTAGACCTCAGCTGGAGTATTGTGTCCAGTTTTGGGAGCCACATTTCAGGAAAGATGTGGACAAATTGGAGGAAGTCCAGAGACGAGCAACAACAACAACAAAAAAAGGTCTAGAAAACACGACCTACGAGGAAAGATTGAAAAAATTAGGTTTGTTTAGTCTGGAGAAGAGAAGACTGAGAGGGAACATGATAACAGTTTTCAAGCTGGAGGGAGAAAAATTGTTCTCCTTAACCTCTGAGGATAGGACAAGAAGCATTGGGCTTAAATTGCAGTAAGGGCAGTTTATGTTGGACATTTGGAAAAACTTCCTAACTGTCAGGGTGGTTAAGCATTGGAATAAACTGTGTAGGGAAGTTGTGGAATCTCCATCATTGGAGATTTTTAAGAGTAGATTAGACAAACACCTGTCAGGGATGGCCTAGATAATACTTAGTCATGCCATGAGTGAGTGCAGGAGACTCGACTAGAAGATCTCTCGAGGTTCCTTACAGTCCTATGATTTTATGAAAACAAAAAGAAAATTTCCAAAAAATTCCTTATAATTTTTTTTTTCAAAAAGGAAAATTTTCTCAAATTTTCAAACAAAAATCTTCCATTTTTTTTCTGAAAATGTTGATGGGATACACAGAAAACCATTTTTACCAGGTTAATTTAAGTCATGTTTACTGCCTGTTCTGCATTCAAGTATTTGAGCTCAGATTATGTAGACTCTGGTTAAACTGATGAGGGACAGCTGCATCCTCTCTCTGTCTCCCTAAACCGGCCACTGTCCATAATGTATAAAGCTGTAAAGGTACCCGGTTGTGATACTTCCCAGGGATATTCAGGGTTGTGAGGCCCTCACCACTACCTGCTCTTAGCATGAAGTGGTCTTGTCTGTGCCTGCTGTGGATTAGTTCCTTGTAACCAACAGCCTCTGGCCGCACAAGCACCATCTTCCAGGCCCCCACAGGAGGTGTGAGTTGCAGCATGCACTAATGAGTTGCACTAATGGGTAATTGCCCATACTGACACAAATGAAAAGGTAGCTAGTTCGCATTAGCGTACTCCTATTTCAAACAGGACTATGTCAACATGAACTATATAGTTCACGCTAGCACGGTCTACATAGAGTGGTTATAGTGATTCTACCCTCTTAATCACCTTCTGAAGCATACAATGTCCAGATTAGTAAATATCATTGATGCTGGAAAAGCAAAGTTCACTGTACAGTTGGAATCAAATTGGTTAGGACCACTGTGGAACAAACAATAAAGGTAGTGAGTGAACTTCAAGAGGTTTGGAAGAGGGGTCAGACTAGTATTCCTACTTGTGAATTAAAGAGGCTGTGCAATAGGACTAGGTAGTAGCCTAGAAAATTAACAAATTATAATAGGTGGGTCCTACTTGCACACTAGCCAGTTGGCCTGTCAGGTTAGAACTGGCAATAATTGGCACTCCTATAACGCATCCTTATCTGTAACCAAGTAATAGTCATATGTGAAATTCTTTGAAAACAAATTAAAATTTTACTTAATGATCCACTGTAATCAGGGGGCTTCTGGATGCTTTATGCCTGCAATATGGAGGAGGAGAAGGCGTAATGCCGCAGAGGTGCTGGGGAACACATTCAGGAGTGATGGTTGCTATCCCTGGCATCCTCGTAGTATTGTTCTGCAGCCAGGGGCAAAGTGCATGGAAAAAGTGGAGGCAGGGCCCACCCCAGCATGTTCCCCTGAGGTCTGTAGCACTGCTCCACTTTCATGGTAATTCTTAAGTCAGGGTAAGGGCCTCCTTGCACCTTCTCCTTGGTGTGTGCACACTTTTATTTATTTCCCTCATTTATTATATATTATTTTTATACCAGTGGAGCCCAGAGCCCCACGTCACAGTCTGGCCCCATTAAGATAAGTGCTGTACCAACACACAGGAGGATATAGTCACCGGCCAAATGAGCTCCTGTCCCATCTGCACACTCACTAGTACTGCACACCTTGCCAGAGACTTCCTCCAGCACAGGGAAGTGCTGAGTATACCTGGAGAAGCACTTAACTGTGGCTGTGTCTGCTGCTCACTTCTCTTGTTACAGTGCTTACCCTTTGCCTGTCACTGTAATGTTATTTATCGATGATGCTGGCAGTGTCAGTAAAGAGATGAGAACGTTATTCTTGCTTCATCGTGCACAATCCCACTCCAAATAATTTCATATTTTCCAGGTTTTTGTGTGTGTTCCCTTGACAAGCAAGAATTGATAAAGCTGGCTGTGAATGTGAGCGATCAAAACTCAGAATGTTGGCCTGATTCTGATTCTCAATTCTGATTCTGACCACACAGCACAACGGGCCCGATTCTGATCTCAATTTACATTGGTGTAAGTCAGGGTAACTTCACTGAAGTCAGTGGGCCAGATTCTGACCTCAATTATACTGATGTAAATTGGAGTGACTCCCCTGAAGTCAGAGCTGTTAATCCAGATTTATAATGGGGTAAATGAGATTAGAATTTGGGCCAAGAGAGTTACATTGTTGTAAAAGAGATCAGAATCTTACCTGCTGTCTTTAAATCCTTTAAAGCATTAAAAATAAACCAGGGTTTAAAAAAACAAAGCAAACACCAAGCAACAAAGAAAACTATTAAAGTTGGAAATAGAAAGTATAGAGCTCCAAGCACACTCTAGTCTAGTTTCAGAATAAGGACTGAGGAAAAATCAAACCAGGTGCTCCAGACTAATTAAGATCTAAACAGGAGACCAGCCATGTTCTTCCTGCCTCAGCCTTTCAGATAAACACAAACACTTTTCACCAACACCAGGATATACAAAGTTAGGCTGAAACCCTGGAGCAGGAGCATTGTCTCAATTAACAGGGCTCTCCAGCAAATGAAATGGTGACAGCTATTGAAGGCGCAGTAGCATTCTGGGCACTGGTGAGGGGGGAATCAGTGACACAGAACACAACCTTATGAAACCCACGGAGTTCGGACTTTAAGGCTGGATGGAGAAATGGCCATCTTGGACTTCTTTTTAGCTCTAGTATTATCAGACTGCATTCAGCATGGCCTACACAGGCTGCACCTACAGGAATGAAGCAAAGAAATGTATTCATCCTGTATACATTACGGTTCACTATATTATTATAGATGGCAAAAAAAAAAAAAGAGGCACTAATCCTCATAGCACACCCAGGAAGTTAGATTTCATTTCAGGGGGACAAAGAATGCTTGTTCAGGCAGTTTTCTGCGTTCTCTCTCCACCCCAGTCCACTCTGCACGTGAAATAATCACCTGGTGGAGGCCTCCCTTTGCCTGATGTCAATGCAGACTTCTTTAGCTGTCATTATCTGACCATGAGTTTGGCAGTCTCAGGCCATTCTTCAGGCTTGGTTTTATTTGGGGACCAAATGTAAAGGGCTAGATTGACTGCCTGCTTATGCTAGCTATGAAATTGGCTCAAAGATCCTAGTTCTGTTCCCAACAGCGCATACAAACATTTGTGTAAATGTTAACAGTCAGAACATTTGATATGAATCACTCACTGTCCCCTTTCACTGCCCATGTAGATTGATAGTGTTGGAAAAGATGTCTCCCATTTATGCACAGAACATGTGCAACACAAGCACTGAGAGCATGAGCTTCCCCACACAACCCTGACAAAGCGTCTCAACCCTGCTGCTGAGGGATCTGAGGGCAGGTCAGTCATTAGATTGATCCAGAAGCTCTTCTGTTTATTCTTCCAATAAAGATAAGTGTGGAGGAGATTTCTATGATGTGGGCACTCAAGTGTTGTTCTTCTTGTTGAGGCACAATATTGTAATTAGCACATAGACTTTTTATTTAAACACAGCACTAAGCAGAGACCTAGTGTTGGCAGCAGCCTTCAGCTCCCTGTAGTCCAGAGCCCTGCCTCCCAGAATGAAGGATGATCTTTGGTCTCTGCAGCTACACAAAAATAAGAGTTGCCCTACACGAGTTGTCTATTAGGAACTGGACTGAAATCACTAACTCAGCTCAGCACTGATGTGATATCGAGGATAAAGCATGGGAGTCATAAGACCTGAACTCCATTCCAGCCACCTGCTCTGCACAAGCCTGTACATTTTCAGAAGCATCCATAAAATTTGTATGCCCAACTTGCAACACTTATGGGCTGCTTTTCAGAGAGGCTGATAACCTACAGCTTCCCCTGATGTCAGTTGGAATTGTATGTTCTCAATGCCTAGGAAAACCAGACCGCAGGCGTCTCAGGTTGGGTACCCAGAAACTGAAGCATGCAAAGGATAGATACTTGACAAAAAGTTTAAAATAAAATACAATTGACCTTAGCTTCTCTGTTTTAGCTGGGGATAATAATGCTTATATCTCCTCCTTTGTAAAGCACTGGAAGAAAAAGTGCCATGTACTGGGTAAGTATTATTATTACTAAGTGCAACATACTAATATGTGGAATATTGTGTTGTCATTTATTTATATTTTCTACACTAGGCCCACCTATCAGAAAGAAGTGTTCTTGCCAGCGGAGGGCGCAAGACCCCAGGACCAGCAATAGAGCCCAAATCTCCTGCCATCTTGCAGTTCTGAGCTCTAACCCTAGACCAGAAATTTGGCTGACATTTTAAAAAAATTCACTAATTTCATCTTCGGATCTGGGATGTTTCTACTTTGAGTCAGGCCCCTGCTCTATAAAGTCGACAGTGCATACCTGAGAACTCTACACAACACTGTTTTTAAGTGGGGAAAGTGCATTGTGGGAAAAGTCCAGACTGAGCATAACTGAAGCCACAGGAAAAACACTGCCTTATATTACATCAAAATAATACAATCCCAATGTAACAATCACAAATAGGCAATATGCTTGGCTTACTGAGGGCTGGGGGAGGGGGAGGCAAGGGAGAAACCACAACCTGAAACAACACTGTTAAGACTATAGAGACCCATGAGAACATAATTGTAGAGTGTCCAGTTCTTCAATGTTTGAATCCATTTTTCTTTGAGTAGAAGCCAACAAGTGTATTTCTAAGCCCCCTTTATTTTTTTTCCGAGCAACACTTCTATAATCAAAGTCCCAAAGCAAATAGATTTTTGCACTAACACAGCAAGGTGATAAAGCCAGCTCCAAAAATCCATTACAACTTTAATAAGCTTGGTGTAGAAGTTTGTTATTCTGGAAGCCAAGAGGAGACAAAATTTCATCCTATTGTGACAGTAGGAAATTGAATGAAATTGAAACATGTTAAAAATACAAACTCTCTTAAAACACCGGTTCCCAATGTATACAACTCTTCTGCTAGAATGGAGCCACAAACGTAAGGAGCATTTCTTGAAGACTTGGCTTTATGTAGAGAGCATAAGAATTCTGTAGTTAATTGTTTAATTCTTGTATCCAGTGCCACCTGTATGCATGGCACTGTTTCAGAGGGAATATGGCACATTCCTTTCCCCAAAGAGCTTGCAGTCTAAAGTGATGGCAAGACAGATTACTGAAGCCAGTTGAACTGGGCTGGTTTACACAAGTTGGGAAAGCTGTGGGGGAAAGCCCTTATGGTTCCCAACCGACAGTGCCACCTGAGTTGGGAAGGTTCTCCAACAGAAGACAGCTATTTCTTCACTGGAGGAGCGAGTAAAACGAGGAGTAAGTGCTGGAGCACTTCTAGTAGAGAGAGGGAGACATGAGGAGGGAGAAGTGAAGGAGTCAGGGAAAAAGCAAAGTAACTGTTCCTGTTTTCACAAGAGGGAGAGGACAGTGAGAAGCCGGGTAGCCTCTGTTCCTTTAAGGATGGGATTGGGAGTGAGGAACAGAAGGTCATGTAAGACTAGGGGCTTGAAGACCCACGGCCTGCTCTGCAGCCTGAAGAGCAGAAGGTGCAAAAACAGCAGCTGAGGAGCCCTGCACTGCAAAGAGGAAAGGAAGAACATAATTTGTTTTTGGGGGAAGAATTTGTTTGTCCGAGGGACATACCAGGCAGAAAAGGTGGGGGAGTTGCGTTGTATGTAAGAGAGGGGTATGACTGCTCAGAGCTCCGGTATGAAACTGCAGAAAAACCTGAGAGTCTCTGGATAAAGTTGAGAAGTGTGAGCAACAAGGGTGATGTCGTGGTCGGAGTCTGCTATAGACCACCAGACCAGGGGGATGAGGTGGACGAGGCTTTCTTCTGGCAACTAGCAGAAGTTGCTAGATCGCAGGTCCTGGTTCTCATGGGAGACTTTAATCACCCTGATATCTGCTGGGAGAGCAATACAGTGGTGCACAGACAATCCAGGAAGTTTTTGGAAAGTGTAGGGGACAATTTCCTGGTGCAAGTGTTGGAGGAACCAACCTGGGCTGCTCACAAACAGGGAAGAATTAGTAGGGAAAGCAAAAGTGGATGGGAACCTGGGAGGCAGTGACCATGAGATGGTCGAGTTCAGGATCCTGACACAAGGAAGAAAGGAGAGCAGCAGAATACAGACCCTGAAGTTCAGAAAAGCAGACTTTGACTCCATCAGGGAACTGATGGGCAGGATCCCCTGGGAGAATAACATGAGGGGGAAAGGGGTCCAAGAGAGCTGGCAGTATTTTAAAGAATCCTTATTGCGCTTGCAGGAACAAACCATCCCGATGTGTAGAAAGAATAGTAAATATGGCAGGCGACCAGCTTGGCTAAACAGTGAAATCCTTGCTGATCTTAAACGCAAAAAAGAAGCTTACAAGAAGTGGAAGATTGGACAAATGACCAGGGAGGAGTATAAAAATATTGCTCAGGCATGCAGGAGTGAAATCAGGAAGGCCAAATCACACTTGGAGTTGCAGCTAGCAAGAGATGTTAAGAGTAACAAGAAGGGTTTCTTCAGGTATGTTAGCAACAAGAAGAAAGTCAAGGAAAGTGTGGGCCCCTTACTGAATGAGGGAGGCAACCTAGTGACTGAGGATGTGGAAAAAGCTAATGTACTCAATGATTTTTTTGCCTCTGTCTTCACGAACAAGGTCAGCTCCCAGACTGCTGCACTGGGCAGCACAATATGGGGAGAAGGTGACCAGCCCTCTGTGGAGAAAGAAGTGGTTCGGGACTATTTAGAAAAACTGGACATGCACAAGTCCATGGGGCTGGATGCGCTGCATCCGAGGGTGCTAAAGGAGTTGGCGGATGAGATTGCAGAGCCATTAGCCATTATTTTTGAAAACTCATGGCGACTGGGGGAGGTCCCGGATGACTGGGAAAAGGCTAATGTAGTGCCCATCTTTAAAAAAGGGAAGAAGGAGGATCCGGGGAACTACAGGCCAGTCAGCCTCACCTCAGTCCCTGGAAAAATCATGGAGCAGGTCCTCAAGGAATCAATTATGAAACACTTAGAGGAGAGGAAAGTGATCAGGAACAGTCAGCATGGATTCACCAAGGGAAGTCGTGCCTGACTAACCTAATTGCCTTCTCTGATGAGATAACTGGCTCTGTGGATGAGGGGAAAGCAGTGGATGTGTTATTCCTTGACTTTAGCAAAGCTTTTGATACGGTCTCCCACAGTATTCTTGCCACCAAGTTAAAGAAGTATGGGATGGATGAATGGACTGTAAGGTGGATAGAAAGCTGGCTAGATCATCAGGCTCAATGGGTAGTGATCAATGGCTCCATGTCTAGTTGGCAGCCGGTTTCAAGCGGAGTGCCCCAAGGGTCGGTCCTGGGGCCGGTTTTGTTTAATATCATTATTAATGATCTGGAGGATGGTGTGGACTGCACTCTCAGCAAGTTTGCAGATGACACTAAACTAGGAGGCATGGTAGATACACTAGAGGGTAGGGATCAGATACAGAGGGACCTAGACAAAGTAGAGGATTTGGCCAAAAAAAACCTGATGAGGTTCAACAAGGACAAGTGCAGAGTCCTGCACTTAGGACGGAAGAATCCCATGCACTGCTACAGACTAGGGACTGAATGGCTAGGTAGCAGTTCTGCAGAGAAGGACCTATGGGTCACAGTGGACGAGAAGCTGGATATGAGTCAACAGTGTGCTCTTGTTGCCAAGAAGGCTAACGGCATTTTGGGCTGTATAAGTAGGGGCATTGCCAGCAGATCAAGGAACGTGATCGTTCCCCTTTATTTGACATTGGTGAGGCCTCATCTGGAGTACTGTGTCCAGTTTTGGGCCGCACACTACAAGAAGGATGTGGAAAAATTGGAAAGAGTCCAGCGGAGGGCAACAAAAATGATTAGGGGGCTGGAGCACATGACTTATGAGGAGAGGCTGAAGGAACTGGGATTGTTTAGTCTCCAGAAGAAAAGAATGAGGGGGGATTTGATAGCAGCCTTCAACTACCTGAAGGGGGGTTCCAAAGAGGATGGAGCTCGGCTATTCTCAGTGGTGGCTGATGACAGAACAAGGAGCAATGGTCTCAAGTTGCAGTGGGGGAGGTCTAGGTTGGATATTAGGAAACACTATTTCACTAGGAGGGTGGTGAAGCACTGGAATGCGTTACCTAGGGAGGTGGTGGAGTCTCCTTCCTTGGAGGTTTTTAAGGCCCGGTTTGACAAAGCCCTGGCTGGGATGATTTAGTTGGGAATTGGTCCTGCTTTGAGCAGGGGGTTGGACTAGATGACCTCCTGAGGTCCCTTCCAACCCTGATATTCTATGATTCTATGATTTCTTTATTGGATTTGTCCCAGTCTTATTAATCTCTCCTTATATGGAAGGTGTTCCATACCCGTAATAATTTTTGTTGCCCTTTTCTGTACCCTTTTCAATTCCAATATATCTTTTTTGAGATGGGGCAACCAGATCTGCATGCAGTATTCAAGATGTGGGCGTACCATGGATTTTTGTAGCGGCAATATGATATTTTCTCTATTATTATCTATCCCTTTCTTAATGATTCCCAACATTTTGTTCGCTTTTTTGTCTGCTGCTTCACATTGAGTGGATGTTTCAGAACTATCCACAATGACTTTAAAATCTCTTTCTTGAGTGGTAACAGCTAATGTAGTCTTCTCCCTCTACCATTGCTCCGTGCAAGTCCGTAATGCAGGTGCTCAAAGCATCCCTAATTTCTTTTGCCTATGTACGTCCTGCTCCAGCTATGAAAGGTGCACTTTCAGGCTGAGTATACCAGTTCAGCAAACCATTACTGTCATAGGTCAATTCAGTGGGATTTCAATCTGCCAAATACACATTCAACCACCATTCTACACCTACTGGGAGTGTAATTAAACCTTTTTTTGGAATAAAGATAGGAAGCATTACAAGCAAACCAAAGTAAAAATACACTTCTAAGACTAAAACTTAACTTCAGCAAATTATAAACTTTGCCTAAGCGGGTTTCACACCTATATTCAGTTCCCAGGGAGAAAAAACTGACGGGTCTTGTTCCAGACTGCATCTATTGGGTCAACAACAAAAGGAAGTTGCAAATTCAAGGACCCTCCACTGAGAACACACTGTCTCCAATTCCCCCCTGTTCATATTATTCAAAATGTCTCAGTTGTACCAAGTCATTGAATAGTGAAAACGTCTAGACAGGAAAAATGCGAACTGTTTTTTATGTCATCACCTCAGGGTAGCACTAGGATAAGGAAATGAAGGAAGGACCCTTAGGACAGCACAAAATACCCCTAAAAATATTCTTCTATATAGTCAAGCTGAGCAACACAAGGTTGATAGCTAGGATTGATAGACGTGGTTTGTAAAATGGTGAAGGGTAAGTATTTTCTTTTAATATCTCATAAAAGTACCTCATCAAAAAGCTACCATTTTTTCAGTAACAATTGCTGAGTCCAGTACAAGGAAATCTTAACCATGTAAAATCTTTTGGAATTATTGTTGCATTGCCAGTTGATGAAAACACATGAATACTGCAACAGTGGCCCTTCCAATTCTTTTCTTTCTATGTCTTTTTCATTAGTAGGTTAGGACCTACAGTCTCACAGAAATTAGCTAATATCTTGAATGACCACAGTGGGGCTGCCATAGAGTTGACAGCTCATGTTTTTATGCCAGACATGACCTTCTTAGAAACAGCATTAGGATTGTAAAATACTTACCGAGATTCCATGAACTTTCAAAAATGGTATCCCTTAGGCCTTGGGTTTTCAGTTCGTAAAATATATGTCACAACTCCTTGATAAAGTGTTTCTGGTCAAGGGTATTGGACTGTGAAATGAGCTACCAGAGGAGATAAGACTGATCCAAATCCTATTTGTCATTAGAACATCATGCCAACCCCACTTGTTTACTATGACAAGAAGACTATTACAAAGAAAGGAGCTACTAACATCCCATATAAAATATATAAAAAGCAAAGCCTCTTAGAACTTGGGAGAGATGACAAATAGAATCCACTGTTAGATCTATTGCTTTAGGCTTGGAGCTGGTGGTGTGACTCCCAGCTCAAATAGACATACCAGTACTCACTCTAGCTCACATTGAGCTAGCATGTTAAAAAGAGTTATGTTGCCGTGGTCACACAGCGAGTGGTGAGTGGTGGCACAGGCTAGCCGCCCCAAGTACAAACCTGCCTGTGTGCTGTGGATATATACTTTGGGTGGCTAGCCCGTGTTGCCACTTGCTGCTGCCAATGCTACCACAGCTACACTCCTATTTTTAGCATCCTCGCTCAATGAGAGGTAGTGTGAATATGTCTATTTGAGCTGGGAACCACACCCCCAGCTCCAAGTGCAGACGTAACTTTAGTGTCTAGATCAGGGCCCCATTGCACTAGACACTTACAAAGGAGTAAAACAAAGACAGTCCCTGCCCCAGAGAGCTCACAAACTTAGGAGCACACTACAGAAATCTAAATAACTATATTTAGGTACCCACCACTGGAATAGATACAAAGCCCCTAGATAAGATAGGTTGTGACAATTTTAGCAATGGTAGGCGGGTGCTATGAAGGCATTAGAAGTCACGCTTTTCATATTTATACCTGATAGAGACAGATTAGACTCAATGAACTGACCCATAAATATGGCAACATACAGTAGTTATGCTAATACATTGTTAATTTCTACAGGGTGATATTTATTGTATCTAGCATGTCAGTCCTTATAGCAACAAAGTACTTCACACTATCATGGTCCCCAGAAATAAATTCTTAATAGCTGGCATAAAAAGAAACATAGTTTCTGCCTGCTGTAACAATTAGTGCCATTTTGCAAATACAAAAAGATAAAGTATATAATCAGTACAAGTGATTCCCATGACAAATTCTGGCCCTGTGTCAAAATAGTGATCTATACACCTTACCTCCCACAGATTGAAACATCAGGAACAAAGAATACAGGCCATACTTACATGATGGGGGACTCTCGCCTGGGAAGCAACTACTCTGAAAAAGATTTGGGGGGTATGGTGGATAATCCACTGAACATGAGCTTTTGCAGGGCCGGTGCAAGGAAGTTTCGCGCCCTAGGCGAAACTTCCAACATGCGCCCTCTGCCCCAGCAGCCCTGCGGCAGCTCCCCACCCCCCTCCGCCCTGAGGCGCCCTCCCTGGTAGCTCCCCCCCCCCGGAGCCATGCAGCAGCTCCCCACCCCAGCTCACCTCTGCTCCATCTCCTCCCCGAGCACACCGCTCTCGCTCTAATTCTCCTCCCCTCCCAGGCTTGCGGCGCCAAACAGCTGATTGGTGCCGGGAGAAGTGGAGCAGCAACTGCACGCTCGGGGAGGGGGCGTAGCAGAGATGAGCTGAGGTGGGGAGCTGCCACACGGCTCCCCGGGCCAGGGGGTGGGAAGCTGCCGCGGGGGTCCCTCAGGCCAAGGGGGGGAGCTGCCACAGGGCTCCCCACCCCAGCTCACCTCTGCTACGCCCCCGCCCTGAACACACCGCCCCCACCGGCAATGACAATAATTGCATGGAGTGGCTGCTGCGCTGGGAGAGGGAGTCTGAGCTGCACATGTCAGCGCACCGCCGGCAGCCCAGCCCAGGAACGCTGTAAAAAAAATTGGGGGCACCGCTTTTTGGCACCCTGAAATCTTGGCACCCTAGGCAACTGTCTAGTTTGCCGTAATGGTAGCATGGGCCCTGAGCTTTTGGCTGAGGCCAAAAGAGCTAATGATATTTTTGGATGCATAAACAGGGGACTCGTGAGTAGGAGTGGAGAGGTTATTTGTATGGTGTGACTGCTGCTGGAATACTGTGTCCCGTCCTGATGCCCACAATTAAAGAAGGATGTTGATAAACTGGAGAGCCATGAGAATGGTTAAAGGACTAGAGAACAGGCTTAAAGTGACAGACTCAAAGAGTTCCATCTATTTAGCTTAATAAGAGAAGGATAAGGGGTGACTTGATTATAGTCTATGCCTAAATGGGGAACAAATATTTAATAGTGGGTTCTTCAATCTAGTAGAGAAAGGTATATCACAACCCAACTGCTGAAAGTTGAAGCTAGACAAATTCAGCCTAGAAATAAGGCATACATTTTTAATGGTGAGCGTAATTAACCATTGGAAAAATTTACGAAGGGTTGTGGTGGATTCTCCATCACTAAAAAATTTTAAATCAAGATTAGTTGTTTTCCTACAAGATGTGCTCTAGGATTTATTTTGGGTAAGTTCCATAGCCTGTGCTAAACAGGAGATCAGACTAGATCAGGGGTCTCAAACTCAAATGACCACGAGGGCCACATGAGGACTAGTACATTGGCCGAGGGCCGCATTACTGATACTTCCCCCCCCCGCCCTTGGCCTCACCCCCACTCCACCCCTTCCATGAGGCCCTGCCTCCATTCCAACCCCTTCCCTGAAATCCCCACCCCAACTCTGCCCCCTTCCTGCCCCCAGGGAGGGCAGGAAGGGTGTGGGGTGTGGTGGGGGCTCAGGGCAGGGTGTTGGGGTGTGGGGTGCAGGAGGGGTGTGGGGTACAGCAGGGGGTTGGCTGCAGGAGGGGTGCAGGGTACAGCAGGGGGTTGGGCTACAGGAGGGGTTCGGGGGGCGGGCTCCGGCCCGACACGCACCGGGGGCAGGGCAGGCCGCCTGCCTGCCTGTCCCCACACCGCTCCGGGAAGTGGCTGGAACCTGGGGGAGGAGGGGCACAGCAGTCTGTGTGTTGCTGTTGCTTCAGGCACCACCCCCAGCAGCTCCCATTGGCCGGGAATGGGGAGGCTGAGACTTGTGGCACCTGCTCTGCGGCCCAACCCCCTGCAGCTCCCATTTGCCGGGAACGGGAAATTGAGGCCAATGGGAGCTGCTGGGGGCGCTACCTGAAACAAGAGCAACACGCAGAACCCTGTGCCGCCCTTTCCCCTTCCCGGAGTGGCAGGGGGCAGGGCAGGCAGGAAGCCTGCCCTTTCCCCGGAGCAAGTCTGGCTGGAGCCGCTTTAGGTAAACGCTGGGGAGGGGGCCGCGAGGAACTCGCGGGCCGCAGAAAACAACCCGTGGGCCGCATGCGGCCCCTGGGCCACGTGTTTGAGACCCCTGGACTAGATGATCAAAATGTCCTTGGAATCTATGAATCTATAAATGGTGCAGTAACTGCAGTACTGAGGAACAAGAGGATCAGTTGCAAGCGGGTGAGGGGAAAAAGAGATGATATGACAGTTGATGGTAATTGAAACCACCCTGTGTCTCCTGTCCCTATGATTTCCAGTAAAAAAATTTGGCAGAAAGCCTCTTCCCAAAATACTAAGCCATTTCAGCATATAATGTCCAAACATGCAAACACAATGTGCCCCGGTTCATCTGCTGACTGAAATCTTGTGACATCCTCAGTAAGTTTTGGCCACTGAAACAGCCTCAAGAGTGTTAATATAATGAATTCAAAATTTTTCAGAGTACAATGAGGCCCAGTCCAAGCTACACATTTTAAGCCCCAAGCCACATACATTCCTGCACATGACTTATTTTATGTATTTGCAGTGTTATAGCCATATTGGTCCCAAGATATTAGAAAGACAAGCTGGGTGAGGTAATATATTTTAATGGACCAACTTTGGTTGGTGAAAGAGACAAGCTTTCGAATTAGACAAGCTTTTGAGCTACTCCGGGTAGCTCAAAAATTTGTCTTGTTCACCAACAGACATTGGTCCAATAAAAAATATTACCTCACCCACCTGGTCTCTCTTATTTTATGCATGTGAGTCACCTTATTTAGCTCAATGAGATTAGTAGTCAGTTAATGACAGGGCTGGCTTCAAACATGGATTCGGTCCACACATCATATGATAAAAATTTGAGTGGTAACTCTTGCATCCAACAGTATTGTTCCTCTGTTGGAAGCCTAGACTAGCATATGATTACCTTCTAATAACCAGTCCAGAACACCCTATGGTTGGAGTATGTTTGAAGCATGGGAGTGTTGTTTGTTTTGCAGTGCAGACAGAACCCCCCATTATAGCTGGGCAGGAAACAGTTCACCTATCCCGTGAGAATCTGAAATTTCCAAAAATGTTCATGTCCCAAATCGGGATGAAAAGTCATTCTCAGACTTTTTTGAATTAGTAATAAAAAACAAATGAACATGGATTAGATCAATCAAAATGTTTTATTTGGATAATTTCAAAATATTTTGTTTTATTTTGACTTTCTTTAACCTTTTTTTAGTATTACATTAACTAATGAAAAGTCATTTTGAACTAGAAAACAAAAGTTTTCATTTAGAAAATCTCAAAGAGGGGTGTTCTGACAATTTGAAACTTGTTTAAAAATGTTTTGAATCAGGAAATTAATCTAAACTGGTCCTTTCCCACAAACAGTTTTCATTTTGATGAACTGACATTTCGTGATGAAAAAACTTTTAGCTGGAAAATTCCCAGCCAACCCTAGCTCCCCCCGCCCCCGTTTTGCTGCTTCTCCTTCCCCCGCAGCCCTCTCTATTGTAGGTCACCCCAGGGTGCAGTTCCACGGTGCTGCAGATGCAGTTGGATGTACATGTTTCCTGGACACTTTATCCCCTGCTGGGAAAACTGCCCAGATTTTCCCAGAATTCACCAATACAAGGCAGCATGATAGGTGCAGTTGTACTAAATTATGACAGCAGAAAATCTGCTGTGGGAACACAAATGGAACCATGTTACTTGTAACCAGTGACAAAAATCAGTTAGAAATTTAGAATGGAATATCTCAAATGTCCTAATGCCTATCCAAAGTTTAGGTTGGAACACTTAGGTCCAGGCTGAAAGTCACACGAGAACAGACTCTAGTAAGATCTGCAGCTCTTCTTGCCTATATATGGGTTGAATTCACTGCAAGAAGTGGAGTGATTCACTACTTGTCACATATAATCATTTCAGATTTTTGATTGTTTTGGGTCTTCCCTGCAGAACAAAATACAGATGCTGCACTGACTGGTACTTCTGCACTGGGGGCACACCAAAAAAATGAGAAAATAAAATCAGAGTCAGCTAAAGTTACTTTCATCCCAGTTCAGAGTAGAGTTTGCACCAGTTAGTAGAACTGATCTTCCAAACAAAGGATCTCTCTTCCATGCCACAGATGGTATTGTTTACACACTGGTAGGGAACTCAAAAACAGCAGGAACTGAATGTCAAGAATGCTTTTAATTCATAGGCAGGCCTGTATCTAAGGACCTCCGTCCAAAATTTTGAATTGGATGTGATCACTGCTTGCACTGGGGCACATTCTCTGCTCCTTCAGTCTCGTTTCTTCTCAGGTATTGAAGGGAGGGTGAGGGAAGAAGCTGTTTTGGTCTTTTCCCCCTCCTTTTCCAGTATCTTTCTAATGAAGGTGTCAGTCTCACCACACTCACAAAATAATTGTCTGAACAAGACAATAAGCTCATGATGTATATTTCTTATGCAGAACATCACAATCAAATTCAGCTGCATGTGCTTCTATTTCCAATTTGACTATACTAGTAGCTCAAATGTGAAATATTTATGGGCTCATATCTCATAATGCAACTAAGAGGCAATTTCAGGCATAAAATGAAAAAGCACCATACTAGGAAGGTGGCAGTCAGACATGAGGTGTGAGGAGCTAATTCACCTGTGGTTAATTTATTTGTATCTCCTTGACTGGATAGGACCATACTGAGTTGGGTGAGGAAGTACAAAAGTCAGAAGTGCTGCCTGTGGCATTCTTCATTCATTCTGACCTTGTCTTGACTCTCACAAAGCCCCTATGCGGGGGCTCTCTGGAGATCCAGATCACAGCTGGTGAAGAGCCAGGGCTGACAGGATGGACACACCACACACTGCTCCCTGTCAAGCCCACATAAGGTAACATTACCTTCTCAACTCTCCCACCACCTAGTAGAAACCTTGTCACACCCCAATGGGCCCCTCCCTCAAGGGATCCCCTGGGGAAGGCAGATCAGCATTGTATTTTGCTAACGTGACTGCAAGCATTGCAGGGCATTTTGGGAAAGGTCAAAGGTGTGAGTGAGTGTGGAATGGAAGATTCCCTTGCAGGGAGCGAGGGGCCAAGAGGTGGAAGAAGGAAGAAAGCAAGAACAGGTTAACTTGACATTTTAGCTAGCTCCGTGTGAAGATAAGATGATGGCCTTGGTCCAAGGTCATGGGCGTGATGAGAAATCTGCAACTGTCTAGCTGTAAGAAGAGGAGAACAAAGTTGACCAAGGCTGCAGAGATAACAGTGACAATGAATGAGATGGCGAAGGACAACAGGGGGGAAAACAAAGTCTCTGGAGCCAAGGTGTTTTGGGAAGCCGAGGAGGCCACAGCGAGCTGGTGTGGACTACAAAGAGCACCAGGAACAGTGGACCCTGGACGAAAAACCCCCCAAAGAAACCCAGGACTTAAAACCCTCCCAAGAGCCAAAGCAAGTTGGAGATCACAGTGGACCCCGGACGACCTGGGCCCACGACAGAACTCCCATCCACCTTCCCCCCTCTTCTTCTTACGTTACACCCAGGCTTGGCCAGCCTCGGGTAAAGCGTATGTGAGTATGAAAGTGGGTTAGGGCTTGGGGCACTAATGCTTTCTTCCTTCCTCTGAGTAACGCGGGGAGCTGTTATTTTATTATTTTATGAATAAAGCTTTAAAACATAGACACTTGGTGTCTTTCGTCATCTCCTCCCCCAAAAGAGCCTATGGCCTCAGCCTGATCACCTGATGCCTCAGGCAGATTGGTAACAGAAATCTGTCAGAACCTTGCTTAAGGCAAAGATTGGTGGCAACATCCCTATCTACTAGCACAACTCCAGTGAGAAAACCCCAGGAGCAGAGCACCAGTGCAAAGGGGCAGACAATCCTGGCCTCTACAGATTGCAGAGATCCAAGCACCAAAATCCTCTCCTTATGCCACAGGGAAACAAGTCTTCTACCAGGAGGGAATGATGGTGGTGATATTTGCAAAATTTCAAGTTCCTTACACAGGTATATTCTCTGTAAGGGGTGATATGGCTCCTTGAATTCAAAATGAAGGGCCTGGAGGTGGGTGAACAGTTATAGAGTCCATGCCTGCTGTACCTCTTGGATCATTTCTTGTGGAAATTGTCAAACTTGGAATTTGGGGATTTATTAGCCTGGCATATGTTTCTGAAGGGGAGAGAGAAACACAACATAATATGTTTATGATTAAAAGCAGCAGCTTGGTCAAGTTAGCCAAGAAGACACCAGTAGTTAATTATTTTCCTGAAGCACCATCAGGAAATATTTGTCACAGCTATTAATAATAGCAGCAACAGCATGGCTGTAGATTTTGTGGCTGGGGCATAATTAAATATGGAGAAATATTTAAGAAGCAAAAAATCCCTTGTTCCATTCACCCATTCTGACTGGTCTTTACATTGAAAGAGAAGCTTAATCCTTATAGAATAATTTCTCTTCTCATTTAATTCTTTGAGACTTTAAAATGAGCTAATTCAGATTTTGGTCCAGACCCTGATTCCCTTTTTCATGGTAGGTAGCAGCTTTCTTCACAAACAATCCCATTCAAATCAATGGGGCTACTTATGGAGTAAAGTGCTATCCAACACGAGTAATGGTACCAGAACCTGGCCTTTTGCAAAGAAAGGTTTCCATTTCTTTCAGGAGTGTGGGTTTTGGTACCTACATAAGCCTTTCATTTTTACTACAAACAATAGCTCAGGACCAAAATGTTATGCAGAAAATTGTGGGTCTGTCTTTTAAAATCATACCTAATAATCTGAAAACTTCTGTTTCATGGAATTACACTCTCAGGAGAGTTCAAAACTAGAAAAATAGACAAGATTTGTTTTTGCGACTTTGCAGCTTATCTAACTATGAAGAATTTTAAAATGCCTACTTACAAACCTCAAACCCACCTTTTCACAACATGAATAATGCACCTTTCATACAGAAAAAGGTACCTGGCAGCATCAGCTATGGTAGAAAATCAGAAAACAAGATTTTTCAGACATATATTTACAGAACTGGAGTACATTTTCAGAGCTAGTCATATAATTTCTAAATTTTGCCACATGAAAGCCACCTGTACACTAATTTTCTCTGTAAAAGATTCCTGAGAGTGCTGTAGAAATGCATTGCCTTGGAAGCTGTAATGGTGTCAAGGCTTCCACTGAAGTTTGAACGTACTCTAAAGGGAACTGTAGTGTTGAAGAAGTTAAAGTGACTATTGCCATAGTACACGTATGAGAACATGATCTTCTGAGACAACTGAAGAGTACAAAAAGCTCACCTTCTTACTGCATGGAGAAAAATACACAATAATGTCATGCTTCAGAAACTGAAAGGAATATTCCTTATAGAGGCCCCAATCCACCAAAACAAATACTTCAATGGGACTACTCATGATTAAATTGAAGCACCATTTGAAGAATCAGGGCCAAATGAAGAAAGAACATCCTCTTACTTTTGCATTCTGGGGCTGCTGGGCGGCGCTCGGCCCGGGCTGGAGGGAGCTGCTTGGCCAGGGCCGCGCCTCCCCAGAGCTTCTCTCCTCGCATCCCCCCCGCCCCAGCCCCAGTCCCAGCTTACCTGCTGCTGCCTCCTGCCTGCCCCTGCTTTTTTTTCAGACTTCCCGCAAAGATCTGATTCGCGGGAAGCAGGGGAGGGTGAGGAGCAGGTAGGCGGAGCGTTCAGGGGAGGGGAGGAGGGGGAAGACAGCTGCGAGGCCGAACGGCGTGGTAAGGCTGCAGGGGCTGCAGGGGATGTGGGGAGCCGGGAAGGAGCTTTGGCTGCCGAGCGGCGATTGGCTGCCGCTTTTCTGTCCATAAATAGCCGACCGGGGGGAAATCCCGGATATTTTTAGATTTTTAAAAATCCCCCCCGGACGGCTATTTATAGACCGAAAAGCCGGACATGTCCGGGGAAATCCAGACATATGGTAGCCCTAAGTTATATTGTGTAGCTATCCTTATCACAGGCCCTGATTCAGTAATGTACTTAAGCACAGGCCTAACTTTAAGCTCACCTGTAGTCCCATTGATATCAGTACTAACTTTGCAAAGCTAAGGCTTCTGGGGTACAGGGATAACCCCTTATGTATCAGGAGCTGGTATTAACTGCAACTCAGCTTCCCCTGCCACCAGGGCCAGCTCCAGGCATCAGTGAAGGAAGCAGATGCCTGGGGCAGCCAATAGAAAAGGGCAGCACTCCATCTGTTATTGGGGTGGCTCCGCTTTAGCCTTCGGTGGCAATTCGGCAGTGGGTCCTTCACTTTATTGCTTCCTGGAGGGAGGGATAGCTCAGTGGTTTGAGCATGGCCCTGCTAAACCCAGAGGTGTGAGCTCAATCCTTGAGGAAGCCATTTAGAGATGTGGGGCAAAAAAAAAAAATAGTTGGGGATTGGTCCTGTAGGGGGCTGGACTAGATGACTTCCTGAGGTCCCTTCCAACCCTGATAGTCTATGATTCTATTCCACTTCCGCAGCAGCTCAATCAGGTTTTTTCTTTTTTCTTCACTGCTTGGGGCGGCAAAAAAGCTGGAGCCGGCCCTGCCTGCGACTTCTCCCATTTGAGAGTAAGGGATATAAGAGTGGCTGCTTGGCAGTCAGGGGTGAAAATAGTTTGGATAAAGTAGGGCTCTGACTGTGCCCACAAGATTGAGATGAATCAGAGTTGGTGGAGCTTTTCTGTTTGCTTGGTGCTTAGGGAAACTTAATATGCTTTAGAAATACTCACCCTGAAGGCAATATTTTGCTGACTGTAAATGCTTTCTTCTTCATTGAATCATTTAGTAACTTTTTTCCCCTCTTCCTGTGTATTTCTTTTTCCATGTAATGTGTTTGTAAAAATATTTCATGGGTTCTCTCTGTGTAGTCATATGGTGCCTATCCCTGTAGTATCTGAATGCCACAGTTTCTCATTTGTATGCAGCTATCAGATCCCTCACATTAAATGGTGAACCAAAAGCAAAGTATTTAATCAGTTGTAAATACCATTTACTAAGAATGTACTACAAAACAGAGGCTATTGCTATTAATGCAAATAACCAAGGAATGGCAAAAAGAACATTAAATTTTTTTATTAGTATTTCCTTTTAACAGGAGAGAAAGTGCAAACATATTTACCATTTTTTAATTAGTAGAGAACTCACTCTGGAAATTTCACTAAATAGATCACTGATGAGTTGGACAAGCAGGGTAAAGGTTTATTTGCTTTTGAATGAGTGCTATGTTGACAAACCAGAGCCGACAAAACAGAAGGTCTGGGGAAATGTTGACAGCATGTCTAGAGGTGATTGCAACTGCAAATACAAACAGTCTGTGTTTTATGGTGGCTCACTAATACAGATAACAGTAAAATAACGATAAAGGGGAGTTCAGTATGGGGCTGGATGCAAATGTTTTGAAAAGTTCAGGAACCAGCTGCTGTTGCAGAAATTCAGCTAAAGAAAGTCTTCCTGCTCATGCTAGAAACCACTGAGGCAGCATTGCACCTTTGGCACTAAGGGGACAAATAATCGTTACGACATTGTTAAAAATTCTTGTACAGCTTGAATCGGGTTTTGCTTTGAAGAATGTGTTAAGAAAAGGCATTTCGGAGGGTAGGAAGGACAGAATATGGAGAAGGACTATCACACCTCAGGGTGTCAGATTACCTAGATAAACCAGCTGTTTAGGGGGCCTTGGAGGGAGAGGACAACTGAGGAATCTGGAAGGATTTCCCTTGTAGAAAGATGGTGTCCAATCAGAAGATCCCATATTCCAGTTTAACTAGAGAGTTAAGAGATCCAGCTCAGCTGCAGAAGAATTAGGAGCTAGAAGGCAGGTTCCTCAGCTTAGTGGCAGAGAGGAGACTGTTGGGGGGGGGAGAGGAGAGATGGGGATGAGCAGAGGAATGGGAAAGTGAAGGAGATGGATGGACACAGAGAAAGGGATAGGGAAAGAGATCAGTGAATCACTTTAATTTGGGGAAGGAGGGAGCAAACACTAACAATATTCTGTTTGCAAGGCACCAAGATTACATCCAGAGCCATTCGGAGGGGGACTAAGTAGGAAACTGAAAAAAGAAAACCATAGCACATATTTTAACAGCAAGAAAACATGTTTTTTAAAAAAAGATATTTAAACCTGCATAATTCAAGTTAAGTCTTTATCTTCTGTGGGCTAGCACGTGGCTCTGACATGTATTTCCTGGAAGAAGGAACCCTAATCAGCCATCAGCAAGATCTCACAAAACGGGGACCTGTTTTATGCAGCTTTATGCCTGGGCACTTGCTGTTGCTCAGGTTCTAGTGCACAATTTTCACTCACTGGGCCTGTTTCCTTCCAGCCAAGCTACCCACTGTGCAGGAATGGAATGGGTAAGGGCGGATGGTGGAGTGATTTTAATTCACCTTTGTGCATCCAGTAATATCAGCACAGCCAAGGGCCTCCCTGGCATAAATTAGAGGGCTGCAATAATATATGTTTGGTTGCAATGGCCCCCTAGTGTCTGTTGCACCAGCTGAGAATAAGCAAGAGTACAATGAAGTTCTGCTTTTAATCAGGCCCTTCCTCTTCTCGGCCACATCCCCTATATGGTCCCTATGCTATGGGATGAAGAGGCAGGGCAGCCAGCTCTATGCCTTTTAAGGAACCTTCTTACGTTAGGGGTATTCCCAAGTGGCTAGGTATGCTGACTATGTAGCCCCGTGTGCAGCCAAAATGAGGTAAAGGGTCTGAGACTGGATGATAATTATCCAGCGATGGTTTCTCAAGAAGTTGCACCCCAGTGATTTATCAAGAACAATTTAGTATAGTGAGAGACAGAGATGGTAGCTGTTGGAGGAATTTCAGTTTGTTTGTTCACTGCAGGACAAATTTATTTAAATAGGAGCATTCAGTGAAAGGAGTTAACATGTTTGTCTGCCTTATACCATAAAAGCTGTAAATATCAAAAGAAAATTGTGAAACTGAGTGGGGTTCTTTTTTTTCCCTTCTGGTTGTTAATTCATCTTTCTATTCAAATGCAACTGATTTTGGATATAAGATTCCTTTGAGTGTTTTTCAATGTCCAATGTCAGAAACGTGGTATTTGAAAATAATACTGCAGAGTTTTGTGTTCATGCCATTCTGAAATAATTAAACCATTCTGTAGTACATGTTGATCCCTTTTATAAAAGTATATCTAATGAAGTATACAAAAGAGGGGATACATACACCACAGAATTACAAGAAAATAATGGAGGAGGAAGATCAGGTAATTTTGCTAAGAAATAGAGCAGAACTATTTGAGAGAGATATATATATGAGACCTGCTTAAAGGAAAAATGGTAGAAAACTGGACAAACTCTGATGAACATTATTTGGTGCTAGACCTTGCTCTTCCATGCCCTGCTGCACAAGGAGGTGAAGTGGCACAGAGGGGTGCTGTGACCAACAGGGAGTGTCTGTGAGGGTATAACGAAACAGTATGAATGAATGCAAAGGCAGCTACATGATGAAGAAGACAGCCCAAAATGGTGGACAATATGTATGGTCCTAGTCTGGTCAGTGCCTATTCTACCCTCAGCTGGCTGGTAGAATACCAGTCAAGTTGCTTTTTTGAAGAGGAGCAGCAGCAGGTGCTCAGTTGAGTAGAGGTGGCCTCCCTAAGTAATCCTGAGTTGTCCCAGTAGGTAGCCATGGAACGAGCAATGTACCAATACCTCTGCTGCCTTTAGTGAGGATTTACCTAAGGTTGCAAAAGTTAGACAGAAATACCACATCTATAACAGCAAGGGATTAGAATATAGCACCAACAGTATGGATAATCTCCAGTTCAATCCTGTGTAGGAAGCCCAGGCTCTCAGGTAGGGCAGAGCAAAGAATAGTCTAGCATCCTAGCTTTGGCAGTTAGTAGGCTAACACAGGCCTCCTGGCCTATGCCAGGGGTGGGGTGTCAGGGGGTACGGGGACCCAGGCCCACCCAAGGCCCTGACAGTAGCGGAGTGTTCTGCCACTGGGTCAGCAGGGAATCCAGTGGCAAAACACTGACCACATTTCAGGCAGCAATGCAGTCAGACTCAGCTGTCCCTGGGCCACTTCCTCCCCTCCCCTCAAGGTGTACCTGGATCCGTGGGTGTCCTCCATCTCACCAGGGTACATAACCAGCGGCAGTACCAATGACTCTTTGGTGTCTTGGTCGGCTGGTGGCTCCAGCAACTCTGGCCAATCCTCAGCTCGGCGGGGCTCCCATTTGGTCCCCAGACTCAGGGCCAAGCAGAAGGCATCTGTCTCCTCTGGTGACTGCAGCCCAACTAAACTCCAGGACCTGCCCTTTATACTTCCTATCCCACCCCTTAACTTCTGGTGGGAGGGGCGGGCATGGCCTGGCTCTGCCCACCTGGGCTCAGAGAGTGGTTCCTCCCCCTCTGACTCAGTGGGAGGTCTCTCCACTTCACTACACTAAGGCTCAGGGCATAACCTGGTTAATTCAAGTACCCACCCTCACCCAGTTCCTAGGGATCAGGGCATAATCTTCTGTGTGTTTGCAGGGCCTTTTACCAGTGAAAGAGCCTTACACAGTAATCTACCTCTGTTTATTAACAGTTACCAGAAAAGAATGTGCATGCTAGGCATACAATGCTCACCACTTCCAATAAGGCAGATGAACTTTTCCTAGTGGCCAGTCAGGATCAGGTTGTCTGGGGACCTAGAGTTGTGTCCTAGAGTTAGGTTCCAAAGAACTTCCTTCTGGACCCCAGTTTATGTAGTTAAACTTTGAGTGCTGCTTAGCTGTACCGTCACCAATCATTGTAAATTAAAGTACTACAAAACAGTGTTTTTCACCAATCCTAGTCCATTACAAAACAATTCTTTAACCAATCAGACCCCACCACTGTAGTTGATTTAAATCTGGCAAAATGAGTTATGCAACAGACAGAAACAATCAAAGAACCAGAGACCATTCAGATAAACAATAGAGAAGTAGGGACCGTAAAGGCAAAACAATAAAGAAGTATTTCACAATCACAACTGTTGATAAGTGATTCCTTGCCAGACAGAATGCAATCAAAAAAAGTTTTCTTTAAACATTTTAAAATCTGTTTCTTTATCTGGTGATGGTGGGTACTATTAGGACCAGAGTGCCTTCTTCACAGCCCAGTATTACATTGTTTTAACGTAAATTAGCTGGAATATGAAGATGTGACTTTCTGCTCCGTAGCCTATGGCTGCTGCTGCTTACCAAAGAAAAAGGCCTTAGACCTTACTGGCAGACTGACACACAGTGGGAGCAGTGGCCAGGACTGGGAACAGGAGCTGTGGCTGGGAGCATGGGGGCTGGGGCCAGGAGCCGGGCCAGGGCTGAGCCACGGTTGGGGCCGGGAGCTGAAGCCTCAATTGGGGGCTGGAGCCGGAGTGGAGCTCGGGGCAGAGCAGCCCTCCCTCCCCAGTCCCCTGGTGGGGGCTGGCTTGGCCCCTCACCCCCCACACTCCACGAATGTTCTTCCATGCCCTAGGGAGGTGCACTCCACAGTTTGGGGACGACTGAATTAGAACATTCATTTGGATGTATGTGTTAATGAATTACTCATGTGGGCATGTGTTGGCTGCCCTGTTAAACTAACAAATTTGATTTCCAGTTTTTTGGATAGTGCTTCTTCCTGCAATATCAAATTGCTTTGACTGGGCTAAGAGTGTCCTCCACTTAACCTACACCCAAACCTGTTTTTATTGTTTCATTTTTGAGTGTATCACACTCAAATCATGGTGTTCCTGCTGTTGCTAACCTCATTAATGAAACTGTTTTCCATTGAAAACCATGCTTCCTGTCCCTGTGAGCTTTTTCTTTAGTAAAGAGATCAGGCTTAATGAGGTTTTCTTGTAAGTTAATTCTAATAATAAATGCATGAACTGGGAGCAAGAAAGAAATGATGAGACACTGCAGTTTTTCCTGTTTTCTGGGCCTTCTTTTCATAACAACATGTTCTCTTTAGAGTGTCCAAAATGTGGGTAGGTGAAAGGCTAATATGCTTTGCACTGTAATAGAAGTAAATGCTCAAACAAAGGCAATTTCTCCTAGCTTATGGTTCTGCAGGTCATAATAGAGCCACATCACCGTGTGATTTTCTTGATCAAATTATGTTTAATTGTTAGACATAAGGCAGGGAAATTGGGCTAATACTGGACTCTGCACTTGAGAAGTAGATTTACATGTTCATCTCGAGACTCACAGAGACAATAAAATAAAAGATGCAGTTGCTGTTTTTCTCTCTCTCACCATGCCCACAACAAACAAGCAACTGGCTATAGAAAACAAACGAAAGGCTATATCATAAGCTATGCACACAGTCAAGGTGGGTGAGAAATGCCTTCCTTGAAAAAAAAAATCGTTTCCATGAAGAAGGAGACAACCTTGGTGCGGGAGAATGCCATGTGCTGTACCCAGGCAATTTGCTGCATTTATCAAGTGTGTGTATAAAAGGGAGGAAAGAATAAAATACATAAAATCTAGGGAGAGACTGTACCTGGAGCACAATGAAACAGTATCAGTAATATGTGATATCAGTAACTCATAATTAGACATGGAAAAACTTGAACTCAGACAAAACAAGTCCCAAATGAGGGAGTACTTGCCATTCTGATCTTCTGCAACAAGATTGCTGAAGATAATAGCAGCATTCTGGGGAACTCCTGGCCTGATTTTCCCACTCTATAAGCAGCAAGATATCATATAAACGTGTGGCTGGCAGGGACCTCAAGAAGTCATCAAGTCCAGCCCTTGCACTGAGGCAGGATGAAGCAAACCTAGCCAATCCCTAACAGGTATTTGTCTAACCTGTTCTTAAAAATGTCCATTGATGGGGATTCCACAACCTCCCTCGGAAGCCTATTACAGATCTTAACTGCCCTTATAGTTAAAAAGGTTTTCCTAATATAGGGAGACCAGATGGCCTGATTTTATAGGGACAGTCCCGATTTTTGGGTCTTTTTTTTATACAGGCTCCTATTATCCCCCACTCCCTGTCCCGATTTTTCACATTTGCTCTCTGGTCACCCTATCCTAGTATCTAATTTAAATCTCCCTTGCTACAGATTAAGCCCATTACTTCTTGCCCTACCTCCAGTGGACATGGAGAACACTCCACTCCATTATCCAAGTTATTAATGAAAATATTGACTAGTACAGGACCCAGGCCTGACCCCTCTGGGACCCCATTAGATATGCTCTTCCAGTTTGACATCCAATCTGTGACTACTCTGTGAGTACAGTCTTCCAACCAGTTGTGCACCATCTTATTGTAATTTCATCAAGACCACATTTCCGTAGTTTACTTACGAGAATGTCATGTGGGATTCTGTCAAAAGCCTTACTAAAATCAAGGTATATCAGTCTATTGCTTCCTTCACATGCACTAGGCTAGTAACCCTGTCAAAGAAGGAGATTAGGTTGGTTTAGCATGATTTGTTCTTGACAAATCCATGATAGCTATTCCTTATAATCCTATTATCCTTCAGGTGCTTACAAATTCATTATTTAATAATTTGTTCCAGTGTCTGTCCACGAATCGAAATTAGGCTGACTGGGCTATAATTCCCTGGATCCTCTTTGTTCTCTTTTTTAAGGAGGGGTACTATGTTTGTCTTCTCCAGTCCTCTGGGACATCAGCTGTCCTCCATGAGTTCTTGAAGATAATTGCTAACAGTTCCAAGATTGCTTAAACTAGTTCCTTAAATAGGATGAATTTCCCAGGCACTGCTGATTTGAATACATCTAATTTATCTAAATGTTTTTATCCTGTTCTTTCCCTGTTCTGGGTTGTGTTCCTTCTGCCTAATTGTTAATATTAATTATGTTGAATTTCTGATCACCATTAATCTTTTTGGTGAAGACTGAAACAAAATAGATATTAAACACCTCAGCCTTCTTGATGTCATCGGTTATTAGTTCTCCTTCCCCACTAAAGCCTGGTCTACACTAGGAGGTTATGTCGAATTTAGCAGCGTTAAATCGAATTAGCCCTGCACCCGTCCACACAACGAAGCTATTTAGTTCGACATAGAGGTCTCTTAAATTAGATTTCTGTACTCCTCCCCAATGAGGGGAGTAGCGCAAAATTCGACATGGCCATGTCGAATTAGGGTAGGTGTGGATGGAATTCGACGCTAATAGCTCCGGGAGCTATCCCACAGTGCACCACTCTGTTGACGCTCTGGACAGCAATTCGAGCTCGGATGCTCTGAGCAGCCACACAGGAAAAGCCCCAGGAAAATTTGAATTCCTTTTCCTGTCTGGGCAGTTTGAATCTCATTTCCTGTTTGGACATCGTGGCGAGCTCAGCAGCACTGGCAACAATGCAGAGTTCTCCAGCAGAGGTGACCATGCAATCTCAGAATAGAAAGAGGGCCCCAGCATGGACTGATCAGGAAGTCTTGGATCTGATCGTTGTGTGGGGCGATGAGTCCATGCTTTCGGAGCTGCGATCGAAAAGACGGAATGCAAAGATCTACGGGAAGATCTCAAAAGCCATGACAGAGAGAGGATACAGCAGGGATGCAACACAGTGCCGCGTGAAAATCAAGGAGCTGAGACAAGCGTACCAGAAGACCAAAGAGTCAAACGGATGCTCCGGATCCAGCCCCAGACATGCCGTTTCTACGAGGCACTGCATTCCATCCTAGGTGCGGCCGCCACCACTACCCCACCACTGACCGTGGACTCTGAGGATGGGATATTGTCGACGGCCGCTTCCTCGGAGATGTTAGCGGACGGGGAAGATGAGGAAGGTGAGGAGGAGGAGGACGAGGCAGTCGACAGCGCTTACAACGCTGATTTCCCAGACAGCCAGGATCTCTTCATCACCTTCACAGAGATCCCCTACCAACTGTCCCCAGGTGTTAACCCAGACCCTGAATCAGGGGAAGGATCAGTTGGTAAGTGTTTTAAACATGTAAACATTTATTTTGAACAGAACAGGAATATTAACAATGGGTTTTTCATGATTTGTTTGCCCTAGGCACTTAATGTTTTAGTCCTTAGCAGTGCAACTACTGCAAAAGAATCTAACAATGTCCGGTTTATCATGATTAGTTTGCCCTAGGCGCTCTACTTTTTAGTCCTTGCCAGTGCAGCTACTGGAAAAGAAGGTCTATATGTCTGGGGATAGAGCTGAAATCCTCATGGGACATCTCCACGAAGCTCTCCTGGAGGTAATTGGAAAGCCTTTGCATGAGGTTCCTGGGGAGAGCAGCCTTATTGTGTCCTCCGTGGTAGGAAACTTTTCCTCGCCAGGCTATCATCAAGTACTCTGGGATCATTGCCTTGCAGATCATGGTGGCATACGGCCCTGGTTTTTGCTGGCTTTCACGCAGCATGCGTTCTTTCTCAGTCTCAGAAATTCTCAGCAGAGTAATGTCGCTCATGGTGACCTGCTTAGAATTAGAGGAATGTTACTATTGGGACTGCTTGCCTGTTCCTTTACAGAACTGTCACCGGCGGTTTATCGCCACGCGGTGGAGGCGGGAGAGGGGCAGCATACAGGGATCTTTCCCGGGGACAGCCACGAGGGGGTGGGACAGGGCAGAGTTCATGCTTGCCGGATTGCCGGCAGCAGGAACTGCCCAACGATAGGAGCATTGCTTTGAACGTGAAAGGAGGGCACTGCTCTAATTTAAGTTTTAAGCAGCCAAAAGTCTACGGCTTACCATGTCAGCCTTCTACCCGAATTCCGCTGTCCTGCCCCGCTTGTCTGATCTCCACTGCAAGACCCCAGGCACTGAATGCGAAGGCCGAAAATTCGACCTTGTCCTGAGTGCGCATGTGATAGGTGCTGTGCATGGTCTTGTTCACAGAGAAAGACTATGTTCATTGTTCACGAAAAATTATCTTTGTGAGGAATTCACTCCCTTTTTCCCATCGCACAGCTGCGACTGTCTCCTGACCTACCCTGGCATCCCCCTCGTAGAGGCTGGCGCAGATTAGGTGGAGAAAGAAAAGGACACGGGACGACATGTTCTCAGAACTTATGGGCTGCTCCCGAGCCGATGCGGCCCAGCAGACCCAGTGGAGGGAGAACATGTCGCAATACTAGTGAGTACACAGCGAAAGGGAGGAGCGGTGGCGGCAGGAAGACCAGCAGGCGACTCAAACGCTGCTTGGACTAATGAGGGAGCAAACGGACACGCTCCGGTGCCTTGTGGATGTTCTGCAGGACTGGAGGCAGGAAGACAGAGCCCCGCTGCAGTCTATCTCTAACCGCCCTCCCCCGCCACAAACTCCCATACCCCCCTCACCCAAAGTCCCAAGAAGGAGGGGCGGCAGGGGCCGTGAAAACTGTCACTCCACCCCTGCAGACTGCTCAAGTACCAGAAGGCTCTCATTCCCAAAAATTTGATAAGTTCTTTCCTTCCCGCCTCACCCAAGCTCCCGTCCCAGTTTCATCCCCTAACTGTGTAGTTGCTAATAAAAGATACGTTTCTGTTAATTACTGTTTCCATCATGTTCTTTTAGGGGAGAATGTGTTTGAAGGGGGGGAAAGGGGGTTAGTAATTAGAGAGGACAGTCACCTTTACCAGGGTACAGACACGGGGGCAGGTTCAGCAGAAGGTCACACACACATTGCAGTCACTAGGCACCCTGGTCAGTCTGGGAGGTGGTTTTCATGTTCTGGAGTGGGGGGGGAGGCATATGACTTTGTGGCGGGGGAGGGCAGATAGAGATCTTATGCTGCAGTCCTTATCCTGGATCACAGAGCCACGCAGCAGGGTAGCTGTAACCGTCCTCCCCCGCCACAAAGTCACGTAACCCCCACACACAGAGTCCCGAAAAGGAGGGGTGGCAGGCTCCGTTGAAACAACCAGTCCACCACTGTGGACCTCTCTAGGAGCAGGAGCCTGTCATTCCTCGAGTTTAGAAGCGTTCTTTCCATCACTACGCCCGCTCCCCACCACAGTCTGCGTCCCAGTTTCAACACTTTACCGCGAAATCCGTAATAAAGAAAACGGTGTTCATTAACAAAGTTCCATTTATTTTATTTTTAAATGTGTGTTGGAAGGGGGGGACAGGGTGAACAGTGTATGTAGCTGGAGAGGATAGTCAACAGTAAGTGGGTAAAGAAACGGGGGCAGGTTCAGCTTCTTTTTAAACAAACTTAATAGTCACAGGTTACCCTGCTCACTGAAGAACCTAGCTTTCAAAAAAAACAGGAGTACTTGTGGCACCTTAGAGGCTAACAGATTTATTAGAGCATAAGCTTTCGTGGACTACAGCCCACTTCTTCGGCATCCGAAACATTCCTGGAACAGCATCCCATGAGTGAGGAAGCCAAAACCCTCCTGTTGATACCATCTGCTCACCCATGCAGTCCTCTCCAGGATGCCCGTGCCCCTGCCTGGGCCCTTACTTTCAGCCAGGAGAACACAAACTATGCCCCAATTCCTTCACCCTCACTCCAAGAGCCCTGTAGTTACTGCCGAGTTGCTCAGGGTCCTACCTGGCAGTATCATTAATGCCCACAGGAATGAACAGTGTGGGGTAGTGGTCAGAGCGATAGATGAGCCTTAGCAATCTTTCTGGAATGGAGACAGTTGTTGTTTATGCCCAAACTTATGAGAAAGTAAGATCACAATAAGATTTTCTTTTAAAGTTAAGAAGATAAAGCAAAGGCACCATTATAATAAATAAACAATAAAAATGACAGAAGTAGTAGCCCCTTAACTGGTGACAGCTTCTAATTTGGGACAGATGGATTGTTTCTTCTAATTTCAAACCCATTTGAATATGGAGGATAGGCAAATTTGATTAACTTAAATGTTATTGGGTTCAAGTTCCACCATGGAGAAAATGTAAAAAGCAAATAAAATTAATGAAAACATAAATACAATCTACAATCTAGGGGACCCATTTGTCCTCGCCAAGCTTTTAATGAGATTCCTTCTATCCCTGAATACTCATAGACTCATAGACTCATAGACTTTAAGGTCAGAAGGGACCATTATGATCATCTGGTCTGACCCCCTGCATGCTGCAGGCCATAAAACCGTCCCTACCCCTTCCCTGGACTCTGCTGTTGAAGTCCCCAATCCTGTTTTAGGTGACTTCAATCGGCAGAAACCCTCCTGCTAGAGATCCCTGCCCTATGCTGCGGAGGAAGGCGAAAAACCTCCAGAGGCTCAGCCAATCTGCCCTGGAGGAAAATTCCTTCCCGACCCCAAATATGGCGATCAGTAAGACTCCGAGCATATAGGCAAGAGTCTCCAGCCTGACCCCGTCAGCCATTATACAATTTACCTACCATTTCTTGGTTTTCCTTGACTACTATGTTATACCATTAAACCATTCCCTCCATAAATTTATCTAACTTAATCTTAAAACCAGACAGGTCCGTCGCCCCCACCGTTTCCCTCGGAAGGCCGTTCCAATATTTCACCCCTCTGATGGTCAGAAACCTTCGTCTAATTTCAAGCCTGAACCTCCCCACGGCCAGTTTATATCCATTCGTTCTCGTATCCACATTAGTACTAAGCTGGAATAATTCTTCTCCCTCCCTCGTATTAATCCCTCTAATATATTTAAAGATAGCAATCATATCCCCCCTCAGCCTTCGCTTTGTCAGACTAAACAACCCAAGCTCCTCTAGTCTCTTTTCATACAACAGGTTTTCCATTCCTCTGATCATCCTAGTGGCCCTTCTCTGCACCCGTTCCAGTTTGAGTTCATCTTTTTTAAACATGGGAGACCAGAACTGCACACAGTACTCCAAATGAGGTCTCACCAGCGCCTTGTACAACGGAAGCAGGACCTCCTTATCCCTACTAGATATACCTCGCCTAATGCATCCCAAGACAGCATTGGCTTTTTTCACCGCCACGTCGCATTGTCGACTCATAGTCATCCTGCGGTCTACTAGGACCCCTAGGTCCTTCTCCTCTTCCGTTACTTCTAACCAATGCGTCCCCATCTTGTAACTAAAATTTTTATTAGTCATCCCCAAATGCATCACCTTACACTTTTTACTATTAAATTTCATCCTATTCCTGATACTCCAATTCACAAGCTCGTTCAAGTCTCCCTGCAGGATATCCCTATCCTCCTCCGAATTTACAACGCCTCCCACCTTCGTATCATCCGCAAACTTTATCAGCCCACTCCTGCAATCGGTTCCGAGGTCAGTTATAAATAGATTAAATAAAATGGGTCCCAAAACCGAACCTTGAGGCACTCCACTAGTAACCTCCCTCCAACCCGACAGTTCACCCTTTAATACGACCCGCTGCATTCTCCCCAATAACCAATTCCTTATCCACCTCTGGATTTTCATATCGATCCCCATGTTTGTCAGTTTAACCAATAATTCCTCATGGGGTACAGTATCAAACGCTTTACTGAAATCCAGGTATATTAGGTCCACCGCATTTCCCTTATCTAATAAATCCGTTACTTTCTCAAAGAAGGAGATCAGATTCGTTTGGCACGATCTGCCCTTCGTAAAACCATGTTGTAATTTATCACAATTGCCACTAACCTCCAGGTCCTCAACTAGTTTCTCTTTCAGAATTTTCTCTAACACCTTGCACACTACAGATGTTAAACTAACAGGCCTGTAGTTACCCGGATCACTTTTTTTCCCTTTCTTGAAAATAGGAACCACATTAGCTATTCTCCAGTCTAACGGGACCACCCCCGAGTTTACAGATTCATTAAATATTATCGCTAACGGGCCTGCTATTTCCCGCGCCAATTCCTTCAATATTCTCGGATGAAGATCGTCCGGTCCTCCCGACTTAGCCCCATTAAGGCATTCAAGTTTTGTTTCTACCTCGGATACGGTAATCCCCCATCCTGAATGCCCCTCTGTAGTGGTGCTAGTATCCCTAATACCTTCATTGGCCTCATTAAACACCGATGCAAAATATTCATTGAGATATTGCGCCATGCCTCGATTGTCTTTAATCTCCTCTCCGGCAAGCTTCCCTATTACTAGGAAAACCTAGTTTGTTTTGTTTGTAAATGAATCACCCTGGCAAGCAGGAGACTTTAAATGTTTAAAGTGTGTGTGGGCAGGGTAGTCTATTATTATTAAACTACAGAGTCCAGGGGGAACTGAGGAGGAGGACTCACTGAATGAGTCACTGTGACAGATACTGCAACTGCAAGCACTATCTTTGTGGACCATCTTGTACTAAGTTTATGTATCACTGTGGACAAGGGATTGTATGCAACTCTGGTGGGTGGTTACACAACTTCTCCAGGAAACAAAAACAATGAAGGGTCAATCACATAGATTGTAAACACCTCCAGAGGGGTATCACCCCCTGGAGAGACTTGCACATACTAATTCAAAAGGGGCTGCCCAGAGACTAACAGAAAAAGAAAAGGCTTTTAACATAAAAGGGGCCCTGCTTTGGGGCCTTTCTTCTGATTCAACAAATGGAGAGGACCTTCTGTCCAAAGGGGGCCCTCCAACCCTTGTGGGAAGATTGAAAAGACTTTAGACTACTAGGGTGACTGCTGGTATGTTTAAATTTGTTTGTTGTTTTGATTATGTTCTCTCTGTAATGCTTTTACCTTAAGAATAACGGTGCTTGCTTAGCAAGAGCCGTGTGGTAACTTGTAACAGCTGGCAATACACTGTTCATAGCCCTTGGACAGAGAGTAAAGGATTGGTGCTGGCTTTGAGACAGCCTGGCTTGCTTGGGATATCACAGTATAAGGCAGGGAGCTGTGCAGCCCTAAAACCCAGACAGAAGAGAGAGGGACAAGGGTCCCTCCCCAGAGGCAGGTGAAACCTGAGGCTGGAGAAGGCACTCTTAGAGGTGGGGATACAGGTGTAGCTACCCTGAAACTGTGACAGTATGGTGGCATGGGTGGGATCTGAACTCTCATAAGTCATGCCCTGCAGTAGAGACACATTGCCAGTGCTCCTAGAACTATATTTTCTTACTCAAGCACTGGGGAAAAGTGCAAGCCAGAGCAGTCTCCAACCTGCCGACCAATGCATGTTGGGGTGGGAAGTATTCATAGCTCTGCCCTTCTCCCTTTTGGAGAAGGTAATGCCACGTAGCTCTTGCAGTTGCTGTGTAAAACTGAGTGAATAACTGATCTCTCAGTTTGGTGGCCAGACCAAAATATTCCAAAAAAATGTGGTTCGTTTCAAACCAAAACTGATTTTTTTTGGCTTTGTTCATGGAACCAAAGAAATTGACACAATTTTGTTTGAATCTAGCAAAATGTTTCAAATGGCATTTTGAAACAACTTCGCAAAACTAAATGTTGATGCAAATGGAACAATGTGATTCTGAATCAACTTTTTTTTTAGAAAATTTCGTTTCAAATGAAATGTTGAAATGGTTCATTTCAGAAAGATGTCAAAATGGAACATTCAATGAAAAAAAATCAACCTTTTTGGCTCACTTATTTGCCAAATTTGACCCAGATTCATAAATATTTTGGTCCCTTAAAAAAATACTATTCAAAATTTTTTTGCCTAGCTTTATTGCCATATTCAGAGAGCACAAGGACTCTGACCATGACTAGCTTCTGCACTGGGCATCAAGGGGATGCGGAAGGTTTTCTTGGATCGTTTTTCCCCCCCTTGCTCCATTAATCCAGCAGATTATTAGTAATGAAACAAGTCGAATCTTAAGTGCTCTTTGACAGGTTACAGTCATGCAGTTTTTAGCTCACTTCTGAAATCACATCATATTTCTCTTATTGAATAAACATAAACAAACCACTTCATGTTTTATTTTTCTGGTTAAGTTAAATGTGTTTACTTGTGTCGGAACTGAATTTAAGCATTGAAGCTAAATAGATTTAAACTCGGGAACATTTTGTTCTTGCTGAATTGCTGCAGGATTGCTGCAGCACACTAAACAACAGGAAATAATGTAAATAAAACACAATCATTTGCATAAGTAAGGAAATTCTGTCATACAGTTGGTTTTGTTGGCATGACAGTAGAATTCTTAAGGACTTCCTTTATGTTTTCCTTCTTTTTTCCCCCTCTTACAAAAAAAGGACACTTCCCACTTTCATTAAAGGAGAGGTGTGGTCACAGCATAGTTGCTGCATAAGTGGGAGCTGATTACATGATCTTGTGGAAGTCACTTTAACCTTTCTGCCTCAGTTTCCCCATCTGCAAAATGGAGATACTCCTTTTACATGGTGGTGTAAAGACTGATTAAATCTATTCTTGTAAATTCCTACTTAAATAATATTATCACTACTTCAAGTAGAAAAGTTATTTATTATTTGTATCATTGCAATGAGGCCCCATTTGGGCCCTGAGTTCCTATTATTGTGCTAGGCCCTACAAACACAAAGGCAATCCCTGTACCAAAGAGTTTGCAATCCCTAATTTAATTCTAGTGAACACTAAGTAGCTGCCTTAATGTTAGGGTGAACAAGCCTACAGAAGTTCCGGTATCCACCACAAGTTGCAAGAACCCAAACTAGATCCTGAATTCTCTCATGTGTTCTAGGTACTGAGTCCTGGAATGCAGGGTGCCTCTGGGCATGACAAATACACCGCAACAAACATCACGCTGCTCTGACTGCAATGTAAGTTTTATCATGTTGTGTCAGAATATTAAGGCATTAGTGTGCTTCAAGCCTGAGCTCACAGAAATGTGCATTCACTTTGGCAGGTCAGAATACAACAAGCTTCCCCTAGCTCTATTTAATATGATGTATTTTATTGAACAGTTTCATGGAACCAAACAAGCCTAATGCTGCCCTCTGATACATGACCAATTCTCACTGAGGTCAGTGGAAACTGGGTGCAAATCTCTGAGTGCAGAATTCGTCCCACAGAGGCAACTTTTCAGGAATCAGTCATAGAATTGTAGGACTTACTCCTGCACTGAGCAGCAAGGGGATGGTGGAAGGGATATAGCCTTCTATAAATTAATTGGCAATAATTCCATAACTCTGTTCTCATTTTTTTAACTGATTTTCCAAATCGTACATTTTTATTACAAATAAAAAGATGCATTTATAGGATTTTCACCAAGATTTCGTTAGATGTCACAAATGAAAAATACAATGCCTGTTCTAACTAGCTCGCTCTCTCTCCTCAATGTTGTCGGATAAATACAGTAACGGTAATTGTCAACATGACCCTTTCTTTCTGCAAACAAACAATATCACTTTAATAGTTTCAAAAGTCACAAGAAGTGCCAGATGGTGCATATCCTTATACTATGAAGATGACTCAAGTAATCTCTGTGACTAATGCACAGAACATGAGAAATGCTCTGAAACAACCTCACCGTTGGAACAAAGGCCATGCACTTAGGTCACCTCTCCCTCCACAAATAAATAAATAAATAAATACCCTGGTCCCAGGTGCAGTGAAGACTCCTCCACTCCCCCTTACTGCTAATTAATCTCCAGGAAGTGAGCTTCCCCTAGATCATTAATACTTATCTTTGCCTTGAGTCTCCATTGTATGCATGAGCTAACTCATTAAATTTTTTAAATGCTGCCCACTGCAGAAGAGAAGGAAACCAAAGTTATTTCTGAGATCACTTATACAGGAGATAAAGCTAAAGCTATTTCTTGGATGATTTTGCTTAAAAAAAAATGTTGATTGCAGTCTCCATTCACTTGCTACACTAGATTAATTTCAGATTATGATGTCTGGCAGTGTTCAAGATACCACATTGTTACTGTCTTTTATTTGGAACATGCTCTGCTTTAGAGAGGTATTTTATAGCAAAATACTTATTTCATAAGGGTCAGATTGCATGCACAGGAAGAGAACACAATAGTTAAAATCCAGTACTGTGGTGAACAAGCACAACAAAGCCTTTGGCTTTGAAGTGGTAGCTGTTACTGTTTATTCCAGAGCTTAATTTTGATCCCATGTCTCCATAAACTCATTCCAAACCAACTGTACTTGTTGGTCTGTCATAAACACTTATTGGGCCACTTCATAAAAGTCACTCAACTGCAGCCATCATAGATATCATTCTTCAGTCTACATGATCATTATGTGTTTAAGAAATGCCTGAAGGCCTCAGATAGGATTATTGTGCTAGGCACTGTACAGACATATAGTGAGACCCTATAGTCCCTGGCCTGAAGATCTTATAACTATAATAGACAAGTTAGACAAAAAGTTGAAGCGGAAGCACAGGACTAGAACCTCATTCTGCAGGCTGTTAGGCCAGTTGACCACTCTTTCTCTTGTCCAGAATTCTACCAGATAGTCCTCATCGGTCTGACCCCCACTCTATATAGCCACTATACTATACTAGTAGTTTCAATTCTTCATTAAAATAGGCAGTAGAACAAGGATTCTCAAATATTTGCATAGTGTGAATCACACTCAAAGAGATTCCCATGGACCTCCTTCCCATTTGAGATTGCATACCATGCATGTGGCAACTTCAGCAACTGCTTATTTAGTAGTGTAATGCTAGGAAAGTATTTATGGGTTTTGTACAAGGATGTTAGGGGAGTATTTGTCTATTGGTAGCTGTCTCTTAATGCAGTTTAGCAGCTGGAAATAAGGACAGCCAGCATCATGTGACAAACCAGCTCTCCGCAGATCATCAGCAACAGTTCCACAGACCAGATTTAAGTTCTCTGCAAAAGACCATCATCACTCTGTGTGTATGGTTGGCCACAGATGGATGCCTTCTGCACTACACAACTGCTACATTTAGTCACATGAACCACTATCAATATAGTTGTCTCAACCACAGTTTTAAAACTATACAGGTAGATTCACAATGGACAAGTTGAATCAATTGCACCTAGGCAACCTAGTGTGTCCTTCAACCAGGTCCCCTCAGTATGTCCCCCTTTCTGTGTGTGAAATGAGTAGAATAGTGGTGTTCCCCCTTCCCTACTGGGAATTCCAACTGAAAACTTTCAGCCAGTTCTTCCTGGTTCCAGTTGGCAAGTAGTAGAGCCTACTGACATTTCCCCGTAGGAATGGCTCATTGGTATCCCTTGTGTCTCCCTGCACAATGCCCTACTCTGGATGCCTCCATCTCACCTTTTTTATTCTGTGTTTTGCCTTTTCCTGTACTTTTTTATGCAAGCTAATCTTCTTCCCCCTTCGGGTTTCATTTTCATAAGAACATAAGAACAGCCGTTCTGGGTCAGACCAAAGGTCCATCTAGCCCAGTATCCTGTCTACCAACAGTGGCCAATGCCAGATGCCCCAGAGGGAGTGGACCAACAGGCAATGATCAAGTGATCTCTCTCCTGCCATCCATCTCCATCCTCTGACAAACAGAGGCTAGGAACACCATTCCTTACCCATCCTGGCTAATAGCCATTAATGGACTTAACCACCATGAATTTATTCAGTTCTCTTTTAAACGCTGTTATAATTATGTTTCAGTTATGTTTATCTTGGTTTTTGCTCTCATTTCTGCCAGCACCTTGTTCTCTTTCCCTCTCTCCATTCCGGAAGGCCTCTGCTTGCTTTGTCAGACTGATTGCTACTGCCACTCATTTCCCATGCTTTCTGCCTCCCCCAGCTACCTGGTACACAGCATTGTCCCCTGCATGTTGCCTCTTACTTCAGAGATGGCAAAGAGCAACGCTGGATAATACTGTGTAGGGTTGAGAGTTGCACAAACAGCCATGAGTGGCTTCCCCCACACTTCAATGCTTGTCTATGTGCACCAATACGGACAATACTGGGGTAGAAGAAAAGTGACACAGCATGCTTTGGTCACTTTGTAAATTAAAAATCAAACCTTTCCTGTTAGCATGGTGCGAAAACTCACCAAACCTGGAAAAGTCAGCCACACATCTCCCAAATTAAGCAATGTATATAAAAAATGTCAATGAAGTTAGTGATGATACAATGGCCAAAGTTCACATTAGCAGAGACATCCGGGTCAGATTCCAGAAAAACATCTTGCAAGGAATGGGCTAGGTATACTGAATCCTGTCTCAGGGGGTGGGCTTCATGAGATGACCTTCTGAAGTCCTTTGCAGCCCTACATTTCTATGATTCTGCCTTCCTCCTCAGTACAGTGCAGGCTGATTGATAAGGGGTTATTTACTTTTATATAGTATGCAGTAGTTTGAAATGGTTCTGCTTCTGAATCAGGCATAGTAGTAAAGTTGTCAATAGAGTAGGGACCTTGAGGAGCATATGAGACACAATCCACTATGCACTCTCTGTCTGGTAATGTAATAAAGTTTATTAGCAAAACAAACAGGATCACAAACACTGCAGTATAGCAAAAGAGATAGAGCAGATACAAAATGGTCCGCATTTGCATACTCACATCATCCCTTCAGGGGAATAGGTGACGTGATCCACATATGGCCATCAGGTGAACCAATGGGTTCCAATGTATCAAGATGTCCTCAGGCTAGATCTTAACTTTTACAGGAGGTTATGCTAATGCCCACCATATCGTATACATACTATAGTTTCAACCTTCTTTCCTTATATGCACTTCCATACCTCAATAATACAGGGAACCCTATCTTCAACAGGCCAATTACTTACATTATACTCATTAAGTTACATCAATTAGTTGCCATGGTACTTCTGTAGTTAGAACATGTAAGTTTTGGTTAAGCTCAACATCTTTTTAAACTTTCCCTAAAATTCCAAACGTATACTTTTGCAGTATCTTACTTTGCCTTTTCGCATCACTTACCACTCTCACTGACTGTTACAGTTATCTTGTGATTTAAAATTAAACGTAGTCACTACCTACATCATAACTGCCATTTTATATCAAGGCCTTAGCTATGCTAAGCTAATTGTCATACAGGCCTGTATATCATTGTGTTACAGCCTTGTAATACCAATGCTTTACTTGTAAGTGGCACTTATACATCTATGGCTGGCTACAATGATATTTTCCTGCTGTCCTCAACTGGTTTGAATTGCTCTGCACTAGAGTTGCCTCATTAGAGCAGCGGTCCGCAATAGTTTGCTGGCCAACCTGCAAATGCACACCCTCTTACTTTTTGTTATTATTTACACTCTCAACCTCAGTTTCCACTCAGAGGTCCTCTTTTTATCTGATTGTAACTCTGCATGTGCCTTTTTCCTGTCCGTGTGCAGTGTGCTGCTTTTATCTCTTTCCCCTCTCAAGTTTCTGGTGGATTTTCCCTCTCTTCCATTCAGTGGCAATGATGATGAATTCTAATGTGAAAATACCAATCCTAACACTTATTTCCAGATAATTACATGGCTGGACTTTGAAGCTTCTGTTGCCTCAAGCAAGTTGTAACTGCAGAACCTAGCATGAGGTAGGATACAGAAGAGTTTTTGTTGTTGTTTTTGGCAGGGATTATCACTAGCAATATGAAAGCTTGAAAACATTAATTTATCTTAAAGGATAAGATGCTCAGAGAAGCCTGTGCTTTCCTTATCTCACTCACAAGCAGAATTAAAGTCAGATGTTCAAGCACAGAGAGATGGAAATCTGGAACTCAGCTTCTGTGTGGCTAAAAAAATTAAGGGCCAAATGGACCACCCCTTTCATAGACAATGCTATCCCCCTTCCCCCACACCATAGCCCTTCATGGATTCCCAATTTGATCCTCGCTCCCTCAACTTCTTGCTTCTGCCTTGTTCATCATCCCCCAGTACAGGGATCTGCAACCTTTGGCACGCGGCCCATTAGGGAAAGCCGCTGGTGGGCCGGGACGGTTTGTTTACCTGCAGCCAGGGCCAGCTCCAGGGTTTTGGCCGCCCCAAGCAGCCAAAAAAAAAAAAAAAAAAGCCGCGATCGCAATTGCGATCGCGATCTGCAGCGGCAATTCGGCAGGAGGTCCTTTGCTCCCATCAGGAGTGAGGGACCGTCCGCCGAATTGCCGCCAAATACCTGGACGTGCTGCCTCTCTCCGGAGCGGCCGCCCCAAGCACCTCCTTGTCAGGCTGGTGCCAGGAGCCGGCCCTGCCTGCAGCGTCCACAGGTTCGGCCGATCGCAGCTCCCACTGGCCGCGGTTCACCATCCCAGACCAATGGGGGCTGCAGGAAGCGGTGGCCAGCACATCCCTCAGCCGGCGCCACTTCCCGCAGCCTCCATTGGCCTGGAACAGCGAACCACGGCCAGTGGGAGCTGCGATCAGCCAAACCTGCAGACGCTGCAGGTAAACAAACCGTCCCGGCCCGTCAGCGGATTTCCCTGACAGGCGGCGTGCCAAACATCGCCAATCCCTGCCCTACTATCTCTAACCCTGTTCTGTGGACTGCACATTACTCTTCCTTTCCTCTTGCTCTCCCCTCATGTTCTGCTCCTCTTGCCCCTGCTGCTCAAGGACATAATGCCCAGCAACCACACACAGACACAACACTTCACACTTCAGCGCTGATTAGCTCTGCCAGCAATTACCCATGGTTCCAGGCAAGCTTGTACAACCTTGCACTATCATAGCCTGACTGGTGTGGGAATAAAGCTATCTTGGGTTTGTCTTCTCAAGCTGCAGTCAGACCCTGAGATTACAATATAGATATACCCACAGCATCCAGCTACTGCTGATTTCCAATCAATGTATTTAATTCACAATGAGAGGGGTTAAGTACGTGAGCTTGTACAGGAATTGAGATTTCTCTTTTCAGCTTCCCACCTCATAACTTTCTTAATACATGAAATAGCAATCCTGGACAAATACTATTTTCCCCACCATTCAGCTGAAATCCTGAAATGTAGCAATAATTTCCAAACTCAGAGTTCTTGTTCTTATATGAAGAGGAAAGACACTGAACTGGAACTCAGCAGATCTGGGTTCAGTTTTCACCAGAGCCACAAACTTCCTGGATGACCTTGGGCAAGTCATTAATCTTTCAGTTTGTAAAATGATGGGGGCATTTATGACTGTTCATGTGTGTAATGATAGTAGGAATTTTGGGGTAGGAACTAAAGTTACCCATATTGTGGTATGGCAGGGGGATTATGTAGTGAGCCTATCAGCAGAAACATGTTGCTACAGCACTTGGAGCCAGGCAGGCAAGCCAGCGACTCCTATCTGTACAAGTTCTCAGCAACAAATTAAGTAACATGTTTACTGTTACTTTAAAAGTCTCCAGTATCTTGTTTTATGTTATAATAATAATCTGGCAACATCACATGGTGCCAGAACAAAACTAAAAGTAAGAAAAGGAGTAAAACAGACACACACACACACACACACACACACACACAAAAATGGGCCAAATAAAGCCTCCAGCAAAGGTAGTGTTTGAAGGCATAGCCATGCTGTAAGGAACTGTCCTGCATATGGTCAAGAATGCTAGAGATGTAGCAAACACAATCATTTTGCCAAAATGTGCAACTCTGAAAAGGGAACGTCCCAAGGCAAATGGATGTTTATCCTCACAGAAGCAGATGAGCGCTCCCAAGATCGGTTCTTTGGTATGCTGACTACCCAGCTTCCCATGGATGAGTTGAATGGATTTGCTTAATGGTCACAAAATGGTGAGCTCTAAAATCAATATTCGGGCATGGGCCAAGGTGATGTCTGTAAAATTATACAACACTTTAAGGGCCAAACCACTTTGGAGTTCGAGTATCCAGCTGATAGAGTACTCAGGGGGAAAACTGCATGTTTGTGGTGAACTCAGCTTGAACTGTGAGTATCGAGGTAAGAAAGCATAGCTGGAATTTCAGGTGGTGGAATTTGACTTGTAAGCCATTCTCATTTTACAGGCTGTGACAAGTTTAAACTTACATTTGAAGGTTTAGGGTGCTTGCCAGGTAAGCCAACCATAAACCTGAACTCACCAGTACCACCTGTAATTCATGTACCTTGTAAAATTCCAGTGGCATTAAGGGACAAAATAGAAAATTACACTGTATGGAACAGTTGCTAGTGCAAGAACCCCCAAAATGGGGTTAATTCTATAGAAACTGTAGACAAACCAGATTGAGATGAAATAAGACTATGCCTGGACCCAAGATATATGAATAAAGCAATATGAAGGGAACATTTTTAAATTGCCTACAGCAGCAGAAATCACCAGCAAGTTAGCAAAAGCTTCAGTTTTCACTGTCTTAGATGCCAGTACTGGATTTTGTCAAATACAGCTGGATGACAAGTTGTAAACTCTGTACTTTCAACAAACCATTTGGCAGGTTCGCATGACTTCCTTTTGGCATCTGTTCAGCTCCTGAAATGTACTAAAGAGTGATCCAACAGGACACTGAAGGTCTGAAAGGAGTTGAATGTTATATAGTAGTTGACAGGGCTGGCTCCAGGCACCAGCGAAGGAAGCAGGTGCTTGGGGCAGCCAATGGAAAGGGGCAGCACATCCGGGTCTTCGGCAGCAATTTGGCGGTGGGCTCCTCAGTCCTTCTCTTCCTCTTAGAGCTGCCACTGAAGCGCCGCCGAAGAGGAAGAGAGGGAGTGGCATGATTGAGCTCCCGCCAAAGTGCCGCCGATCAGCTTTATCTTTTTTTTTTCCCCCCGCTTTGCTGCTTGGGGTGGCAAAAAAGCTGGAGCCGGCCCTGATAGTTGATATACTGGTGTGAGGAAATACTAGATGAGAACATGATGACTGGCTCAAGACAGATGTTGTGAAAGGAACCTGTGACGGAGCAAGAGCAAATGCAAATTGGCTCTGAGAGAAATAAAATATTTGGGGCATCACTTGACAATAGAAGGGCTAAAAACCTGACAACTCAGAAATTGTAGCAATTATTGAAAATGTATACCACACATGTCAACAGTAACAATTCCTATACGACAACTGTTGGGAAAAGATGTTACGTTTGCCTGGATACCAATGCATTAGGTGGCATGTGAACACTTAAGAGAATAGCTTGCAAGGGTACCTGCCAGGATGTCAAAGAACCAGTTCCTGTGTCAGCAGATACAAGTTCTACTGGATATGGGCCTGTGTTGCTGGCAAGTAGGACTCCTGTTGCTTATGTCTCTAAAGATCTGACAACTACACAACAGAACTATGCCCAAATAGAAAAAGAAATGTTAGCAATCCTATTTGGCTATAGTTGATTTCATCGTTTATCTATGGGGGGAAAGTTGCCGTGGAAACAGACCACAAGCCTCTTAAGGCCATTTTCAGAAAACCTTTGCACAGTACTACACCAAGGATTCAAAGATGGTTGGTAACACTCCAGAAATATCAACTGTAAGTTGGATACAGACCAGGGAAAGCATTAGCAAATGCTGATTCTTTATTCAGAGCATACATGTTGTATGGTGAAAGAGTAAATTCCAGAGGAAGCTGATGTGGCAATACAACTCATGTCATCTTATTTGTCTATTTCAGAAGAGAAATTGAAGGGATTTCAATCACTTATTGCAACTGATATTGTCCTGCAAAACCTTAAGATGAATTATTTTGCAAGGTTGGCCAGACTAGAGACCTGAAATACCAGAGCATATCCATGCTTACTGGTCATATAATGAGGAATTAATGTGCAAAATGGACTTGTCTTTTAAAGAGACAGAATCAAAGTACCAGAAAGTCTCAGAAAAGACATTTATGAAAGTCTTAAATATTTAAAAAGTCAACTTATTTATGAAAGTCATCTGAAAGCAGAGGTGTGTAAAAGGAGAGATTGAAATGCTGTCTATTGGCCAGGCATTTATAGCCAAATTGAGGACAGTCTTGCAACACCTGTCAAACCTTCAGAAACAAAAAAAATCAAACTGAGCCACTGCTACCACATGAGGTCCCAAACAGACCTTGGCAGAAACTTGGCATAGACCTGTTTGAGTTTTAAGGTGCAGATTATTTTCTTCTGGTTGATTATTATTTGAAATTCTTAGAAGTCTGCTTGCTTCAGGATACCATAAGTCTTTCTGTCATCAGACTCTGCAAGTCTATATTTGCAAGATATTGCATGCCTAAGAACTCACCGGTGACAATGGACCCTAATTTTGCTCTAGAGACTTCAAAAATTTTGCAATGTAATGAGACTTTGTACTCAAAACATCAAGGCCATTGTTCCCACAACCAAATGGAATGGTTGAGAGAGCAGTTCAAACTGTTCAAAGGATTCTTTTAAAAAAACCATCTATCTGGATAACAGATCCCTATCTTGAACTGTTGGTCTATCAGAATACAATTATGGGAGATTTAAAATCACCCGCTCAACTCCTCATGGGAAGACATATAAGGAGAGATTGCCGACTCCTCACAGTTGTTGCAACTCACTGATACAAGGAGACTGTAATGACGTGTAGTGGCCTCATTTCAGCACAGTGGGAGTTAATTCACCCTGTTGGATGAAGTTAGCTCCGCCCTTTCCCCCTTGCAGGAAGTGCGGGGAGGCAGGGCAGGAAGTATAAGGGCCAGGCCTTGCAGCTCAGTTGGGGTCAGACCAAGGAAGGAGCCAGATGTCCTTTCCAGGGAGCCGAACTACCTGCAGAGCCCACAGTTGGCTGTGGTGGGCGACAACGCTTCTAAGCTGGCCTGGAGAAAAGGGAAGCCCCAGCCCCAGGAGACAGAGGAACCCAGAGAGAAAGTGCAGAGGGAGCCACTTGATGCAGAGATGGGAAACCAGGCCCCTGCGGCTGCAAAACAACCCAACCAGATGCTGGTAGGAAACAGCCCAGGGAAATGAGACATTGGGCCTATTTGTGTTGCCAGGAGGTGAGGCAACAACCTCACATTTCCCCGTCGGCCCCGTGACGGGATCACCTGTTGCTTCTAGGGCCCTGGGCTGGGACCAGGAGGACCAGTGTGAGCCTGGGTCCCCCTATCTCTGGCCCCACACTCAGGGCTGGACGAGCACTAACACCTAGGCAAAGGGGCCCAAGCTGTTGACTGTTTATGGATCAGCCCACACCCTCAAGAAACCTGAGCTATTGACTGTTTGTTTGCTCAGCCCACGCCAAGAAGGCTGGAGCCATTGACTATTTAACAGCTTAGTCCTCAGGCTTGTGCCCCAAGCCACAGACTTCTTACTGGACAAGCCCCCATCCAGGAGGCCTGAGCTACCATGTGTGAATCAGGATGACTGATCGCCTCACTCGGTGTGAGCACCAATTCTCTGCCAACACTGGAGGAGCGCCCCAGAGGAGACCCAAGTAACCTTACATAGATATGCAAAAATTGAGACAAGCAAAGCAGAAAAATTACTTTGACAAAGGTGCAAAGCTTTTACCACTGGAAAATGGAGAGATTGTATTTGTCAAAAAGGAGCATGGGAACCTGCAAAGCTGGTTGACCAACACACACTGCTCCTATAATATGATCTTGTTGAGACAGAGGAAGGAGATGTCCGTAGAAGAAACAGAAAGGATTCGATGAGGAATGAAAATATGGAACAAACAAACTGTGTCAACATACAGCTCAGAAATGCAAGTGATACCAGACCAGTCCATTGAAATGGAGTCTCAAGCGGTCAGTTCAAATGCAGAAGAAAAAAAAAATGGGACATGGATACTGCTGTTTCTACCTCTAAAGGCAGAATGATAAAACCTGCTAGATACAGAGACTAATTGTTCTAGACTCTTTAAAGATTCAGATTAGAGTTACGGATGCTAAATTAAGATGATACAATTCAGAAAAAAGTTGATATTTAGTAAAATTTTATGTATCTAATTTAAAAAGGGAGCTGTAATGATAATAGGAACTTTGAAGTAGGAACCAAAGTTACCCATAGTGTTTGTCTGGGGGGAATTATTAAGTAGTGAACCTTATTAGTGGAAGCATGTTGCTATGGCAGTTGGAGCAAGGCAAGGAAGCCAGCAGCACCTATCTGTACAGTTCTCAGCAACAAGTTAGATGTTTATTGTTACTTAAGTCTCCAGTATCATTTCTTATGTGATAGTAACAAGTTGGCAATAGCCATTACAAGGCACACCACAGTTTATTTTATTAGCAGAATAAAAGTTTAAGTCTGACGAATACTAATGATCAAAGCGCACATAGAGGCTGCAGAGATAATACTTCCTTCAATTTTTTGTCTGTGTGCTTGTTAATAAGAACATAAGAATGGCTATACTGTGTCAGACCAATGGTCCATCTAGCCCACTATCCTGTCTTCCAATAGTGGCCAATGCCAGGTGCTTCACAGGGAATGAACAGAACAGGTAATCAAGTGATCCATCCTGTGTTGCCCATTCCCAGCTTCTGGCAAACGGAGGCTAGGGACACTTCAGAGCATGGTTTTGCATCCCTGCCCATCCTGGCTAAAAGCCATTGATGGACCCAACCTTCATGAACTTATCTAGTTCTTTTTTGAACCCTGTTAAAGTCTTGGTCTTCACAACATCCTCTGGCAAAGAGTTCCACAGGTTGACTGTGCGTTGTGTGAAGAAATACTTCCTTTTGTTTGTTTTAAACCTAATTTCATTTGGTGACCCCTAGTTCGTGTGTTATCAGAAGGATAAATAACACTTCCTTATTTACTTTCTCCACACCAGTCATGATTTTATAGACCTAAGTCCCAGTCTTATTAATCTCTTTTCATATAGAAGCCATTCCATACCCCTAATCATTTTTGTTGCCCTTTTCTATACCTTTTCCAATTCCAATATATCTTTTTTGAGATGGGGCAATGGACATGAATGGTACAGTGCCTAGTACAATTGAACTTCAGTCTCAGTTAGGGTCTCTATGTGCTACTGTAATACAAATAAAAATAATAAAACAAAGAGTTCAGACATTGTGCAATTACACTGATTTATACTCTTATGCACACGACTATATTCCTTAATGGTCATGTTAAACAATAGTATTTAACTGCTTTTATTTTCACAAGACACAGATATATTAAACTCCTACATCGTGGGAATTCTTTTTACCTAGCTCATGAGGACACAATGTCCTTTAATAACTGTAAATAACTACTGAGGAAATTGTATTTTTCCAGTTGCCTATCAACTGTTTCAAACAGAATGTAATCATCTCCCACACTTTATAAGCCCATGATTAGAGCTGAATGACAATTTTCTGACAATGTTTCTCCGATGGAAAGTGCACTGTGAATGTGCATCAAATGCTGGGAAGACTGAAGGACAGGAAGCACAATGCTTAAACTTTGATTTTTGGATCTGTTATCGAAGTGTCTTCCATTGAAACTGCATACCAGGAATGACTTATCTGTCTAAATCCTTAACAATGAAACTATATACAATGCTAACAAAACCTACAATACTAACAGAATTCAAAAGAGTCTGGACCAGAGGTCCAGAGAGGTTCCCAATATATGCCTGCAAGCAGTTGGAAGGAACTGAGGCAGCTGGAGCACCATGCCCCCTTCTATGGCCTAACCCTTACAACACAAGCAGTGAAGGAAGAAGCAGGGCACTGCTGACTTCACCATCAAAGCTCCACCTATCAGCACATCCCATAAATGGGAATATGCAGAAGTGACACAAAGGAGAAATTCTTAAACAAAACACATACCCTTTTTACCTGCCCATTGCTGCTTTATAAAAAGATAAATCCAAACAGATTGAATGAGAAATAACAAGCCAATTGAATATTATAAGACTACGAAGGGTGCATTATAATAATAGACTTCCTGGAAATAATTATTGGCTTAATTATCTTGCATATAAGACACTAGTCATGTATGCAGTTAGCAAGGAGGGAAAGCATGCCTCTTCTCTCATTTCCTTTGCTTTTCAATATGGTTATACACATTTTAAAATTACTTAGATTAGCACATTATATCTTGAAAGACAAATATAAAACCCGCTCTATTGATTAAAACTTATTATATCACACAGTAATGAAAGCATAATTTATTCCCTTAGCCAACTGCTTGGCTATAGTCACTCCATCACCTGAGAGGATTACCATTTTTGAAACATTGGATTTAGATTTTTGTTCAATCAGCCAAACATGAAAGAGCAGGTTCATTTGTACAACATAATTCTGGACTTACTTTACTCAGCTAGTAAGTCTACAAAGCCAAAATTTGGGACTTTTTTTCGGTATCTTGTTGTTTTAAATGACTGGCTCATTTTTCATAGGCTTTTCTACTGGGTAACCTTGATTCTTGTAAGATTCCCATAGTAACAATGAATTTATTTTAAAATGTATGAGCAATGAGGATTACACCAATGTCAGGTGTAAAAAAAACTTCAAACTTTCTTTTCTCTTAATTAATTGGCCTCTCAGAGTTGGTAAGACAACTCCCACCTGTTTATGCTCTCTGTATGTGTGTATATATATCTCCTCAATATATGTTCCATTCTATATGCATCCGAAGAAGTGGGCTGTAGTCCACGAAAGCTTATGCTCTAATAAATTTGTTAGTCTCTAAGGTGCCACAAGTACTCCTGTTCTTCTTTTTACCAATGTCAGGCATTCACTAAGCAAAAAATGTAGAAGTGTTTACTGTGTCAGGGCATTCTGTAGTGGAAACCATTCATCATTGCTGTAATCTCTATGCACCCAGAGATGAGTGGTGTAGCAACCTGCATGGAACTTCAAGAGAGTAGTACAGGTTGAAGAAGAGAAGAGTTTTGAGGGAGGACCACTGTCAGTGGCAGTGCAAGCTATAGATTTGATTCCAGTACACACAAGAATATCCTCAACGTGTGAGAGAAGGAAGAACAGTCCCGGGGCCCTATCCAGCATTCTAACAGAATATAAGGACATATTTCTAGGAGATGGACCTCTACACAGCAAGCTGAAGTTAGAAATAGCAGGGCTTTGGAGCGGAGCCCGGAGCTGGAGCGCGGAGCAGCTCTGGAGCAGTGGAGCTGCAGGTTTTTGCCTGGAGCTGGAGCAGAGCCGGAGCACAGCTCCAAAGCCCTGAATAGACTACCATTAGCCACTGAAGAAGGAACTGGCTTCATTATACCCATTGAAACTAGCACAGAGTGGATCAGTAGCCTAGTAGTGGTGAGAAGGACTTCTGGTAAACTGAGGATCAGCACTGATCAAAAACCATTTAACAGAGTGTAGCCCATGATTTTAGTTTAGTATTCATTTATTGTGTGATGTTATGATTAAGTAACATGTCATGTCAGATATAATCATTGTATGTTAAATAGAGTTAAGTTGTAGGATTATAGAAGTATAAAAGTGATCAGCATTTAGAAGGAATAATTATGCATTAGATATCTAAGTAAGGATGGCTGAGGCCTGTAAGATTTTAGCTTAACTATTTTAGGGCTTGGAGATAAGAAATGCTGATATAAGTAAGTGACCAAAGAATATCCTGATGCCATAAGATTATGGGAAAAGAGGTACCAGGGGGTAATATTGTGAAAAATTAGCCAGAAGATTAATTTAAAAATCACAAAAAAATGCTTGAGAGGCACATCTATCTCTAATGTGTCTTAGGGCTGGTCCACACTTAGTCCGGACTTCGGACTAAGGTACGCAAATTCAGCTACGTTAATAACGTAGCTGAATTCGAAGTACCTTACTCCGGACTTACCGCGGTCCAGACGCGGCCGGAAGTCTCCCCCCGTCGACGCCGCGTACTCCTCTCGGCGAGCTGGAGTACCGGCGCCGATTGTGAGCACTTCCGGGATCGATCCGGGATCGATTTATCGCGTCTTAACCAGACGCGATAAATCGATCCCAGAACATCGATGGCGTGCCTCCGGACCAGCCAGTAAGTGAAGACTAGGCCTCAATCACAGGATACAGACTGTGCATCAATGCTAATGAGAATAACAGGAACTATACACAATCTATAGGAATTGGGGTACTTCAAATTTCTAGGGAACACCAGACCAATAAAGAAAAAAGAGGTTTGACACTTTCATGTTCATGTGCAGAATGTAAGTGAAGAATCACATTATAAAAGAGGGTGCCCGGATTGGAAAAATTGAGCTTCCTATGGGAAAACTCCAGCAGAAACCATCCCTCTACTGATGATCAATCCATGAGAGACCACATCAGACCCTAATACTATCTAGGAGGATGTGAGTATGTCTGTACTTATAACTGGTGCATGAATATATCTAGGAGTTGTATATGCTGTGACATTCATAACTTTGTTGGTAACTTTAATAAAACTGATAAAAGATAGTGGACCTTGTTCTTGTGATTGTATGTGTTACTTGCCTATGGTTTCATGTGTTCCTATGAGCTCTAAATCTAAAACAAGAGGAAGTAACTCTGTTGAACTTGAGACTGTAGCCACCAGCGTTGAACCCACGGATGTCATAATACAACATCACTACATTTACTTTAAATAAAAATAAAAGGCTACAAGGGCATTGAAAAAAGTCACTGCCCATTACCAACAATTGAGGACACGCTACCGAATTTATTTAGGGCAAAAGTATTCACTGTTTGTGATGTCAAAAATCTGTTCTGGCATATTGAGCTAGCTGAGCCAACCAACCACCTGGCAATGTTTGCCGTACTGTTTGGCAGATACCACTGGGTACAAATGTCTATGGGCATCAGCCATCCCTAGAGGTGTTCTAATGTAAACTGAACCAGGCATTAGAGGAACTCCCAGGCACTAAGACTGTAGCCGATAACATTCTTATTGCAGAAGAAGATGTTAAGGAAGAAGCAATCCAGGACCATGATACCAAGCTGCAACAACTCCTAAATAGGTGGTCGGAATGAATATTAGGCTAAACACAGATAAGCTGAAGGAGAACTGAGATCCCATCCTCAGACATCTGAGATTTCTGAGGGACTTTGACCAGACCCTGAGAAACTGAGATCCATTAAGGAAAAGCATAGACCAAAGGAGGTGAAGGAGTCCAGCAATTTATAGAGATGTTCAGCTATCTTTCCAGATTCTGTGCCCACCTATCAGATGTCTGTGAACCCCGAGGCAGTTAACACACAATGATGCAGCGTGGGAATGGTCAGAGACCCAGGAACGGGCATTTGAAAGAGTAAAGAAAATCAAAAGCAAGATACCAGTCCTAAAGTACTACAACCCAGCAGAGCAGCTAGAGCTACAGTATGATGCCCCAGAAAGAGGCCAAGGGGCAGCACTGATGGAAATGCAGCAGCCCACAGCATTTGCTAGTAGAGTCCTGACAGACACAGAAAGGGGATGTGATTGCCTCTGCTCACCTTTGGGCACAAGCTGATGTGCAGTCTGAGCACCAGCCATTAGAAAGGATGATGAAAAAACCACTGCTGAGGGCACACAAGTGAGTACAACTCATATCATGGAGACTTCAGCACTTGATGTGAGGACAAGATACTGTCCAGGAAAGTCACCAGTGGTGGTAGATATAGTGAGCAGGGCTCAAAGCCATCTGTGTTGTACTCTGGGCGGTAAGAGTCTGTCAACGTACCTTGCTTCCAGGCAATCCAACATAGCACTGCAGAGGCAATAATACGAATCATACTGCACAGTTGGCCAGATTGCAAGGCACAAGTGCCACAGGAGGTTATCCCCTACCACCAGGTGAGGGGGAACTGTGCGCGCAAGACAGGATTTTGTTTAAAGGAGACTGAGCAGTTATCCCGGCAGATTTAAGAGCTGACATGATGAGAAAGATACATGTTCACACCTGACCGTAGAGACAAACCAGGCAGTGTGTTTACTGGTGAGGCATGAATGTCCAGTTGAGAAAGGAACAGTGCAAGGTGTGCAAAGAGTATAGTGATAGACAACAGGAGATTTTATCACAAAAACAAAAACAGACTCTGGGAAAAGACTGGAACAGTCATGTTTAGTTTCCATGACAGGAACCATGTGGTCACAGTAGATCACATCCCAGAAACTGAAGTAGTAGACTATCTAGAGAACACTTAGGCAAAAAACTGTGATCAGGAAACTGACGGTACATTTTGCAAGGTATGTCTCACCAGACATTATGCTGAGACAATGGGCCACAGTACACTGCAGCAGAATTTAAATGATTCAACATCTAAAAGGAATTTGAGTACATTATGTCTTCCTCTGAGTACACACAAAGCATCGGGAAGGCAAATTTGTCAGTAAAGACAGTTAAGAAAGTGACGGCAAAGGAAAAGCACATAGGAAGGGCCACTGCAATAAACCCTTCCCAGGTAACAGATAGTAGCCAGCACAGGGACTGATGGGCCAGAGACCCAAAGCTCTGCTTCCCATGAGTGGTAGTGTGTGGCAGCCCAGCAGAGGAATGATGCACAGGACACAGAAGCAGTTAAGAGATCTCCAAGCCAGGCAGGCAGCCTGCTACAACAAATGAACCAAGGACCTGAGGCCACTACATACAGGGGAGCTGGTCTGGATCCAGCCATCAAATAGCCACAGAAATCAGTGGCAAAAGGCAACAGTTTGAGGTGCAATGAGAAACAGGTCATAGGAGGTAGCTACAGGACAACGATGGAGATGAAACCAAAGTCAACGTGGAATAGCGACAAACAGCCGGCAAAATGCACAGACAACCTTAATTCCGCCATTTCCTAATTTCAGTGTGCTTGATTTTCAACCTTCATAATGTTCTTTTAATATAGTTTTATGTGTGTGATTGTTGTAGTGCACACGATGTGCTAGGCACTGTTCAAACACAGATGAAGCCCTGGAGAGCATGTGCACTTGAAGATGACTGCCTGACTTCTTCCATACTGCAAGCTCACTGAGTAGTCATCCTATCTTAAACACACATTATCTTCATGCCCACTTTATAATAGCGATAACTTCCATCCACTAGAGATTCCACAGAAGAGAACCATTTTTGGTTCGAATCAGGCTGGTCAAGTTGACAAGTTGGTCAAATCACAAAAGTCTTATTTGCCAAGTATTGGGACAGTCCTACATTCTACCTTCAAGCCCAGACTCCTCCACTTGTCCTGGGCAGCTGGGACTGAAAACAGAGTCATGTAGTACTATCATGGCCTCTGATTTCTTGAGACCTACTATTTGAGCTGCTACTGTGTATGACAGAACCTTCAGTTCCTGAAAGAGCAGGACAGGGTCCCCAAAAAGGCCATGGTGGTGCATTATACTGATATGGCTGGTTTAGTTAGGGTTGACCAGTCCATTGCCATCCCTGTGGTGGCTCTATAGGGGCTACAAAGAAGGAATGTCTGGCATACATTGCAGGGTCTCCTGATTTTAGCAGAGAAGGCTCCCTGCTGGACATGGTTGAAAAAGTGTGTCCTGGTGACAGTGATAACTAGTAGACATCATCAAGAGGTATGCCAGTCTATGAGGAGATCTTGGTGCCAGGATGGTATGTGCCAGTGCCGAGTGTGAAGGCCTCAGTACTGAGGACATTGCTGTGGGCAATATAGTCTTCTCCAGTGAGGAATCAGTTGGCCCTGTTAATGATTCCATAGATGGTACTGATGTCAATACCTGCTCCGATGCAGACGCTGTCACTTCCATTGAAGCCAGCATCAATGGCGATGCCAGGCCATGCTTCTTTAGCACTTTGTGCCAGTGTTGGGTTGGGTGTGTTTTTTTTCCCCCTGGAGGGTTTATGGTTAGACCTCTCCTTGTTAAAGGACATGGATTGGTGTCTGGAACCAGGTTTGTCTTTCTGCCCAGACCTTCCCTGCCTTTGGGAAGCTGCGGTACCAGCTCTTGGTGCTGGATCTCTATTTGACACCAATCCTGTCAGCATTGATCCTGGGCAATCCAGCATTGATTGCATGCCAGCTGGTAGGGACACAGGCAGAAGAGGACTTTAGCAGATTAGATATATTTCAGAGACCAGTCCTCTCTTTTCAGGGTTCCAGGTTACCCACGGGGTCTGCTTGAGGAAGTGAAGCTTGAGACAAGAGTCTCTACTTCTATGTCCTTGTATGGAAAGACTGGTATATGGTACACTGACCCAGGATGTGACTTTCACTGAGGCAGAATAAACAACAGGTCTGGACACTGGTGAGAGGGATTAAACTTTATCACAAGACCAGCATAGGTTAAAGGCTAAATGCTTTGAGTCAGAGACGTTGGAACGGGGAGAAGGTGGGGGGGAAGACGACAGGGGGCCATGGCCCTCCCACTTTTGAAAGTGGATAGGCCTGGCCCATCCTTTTTTTGCCAAGGGGAGGGCCGGCTCCAGGCACCAGCTTAAGAAGCAGGTGCTTGGGGCGGCCAAGGGAGAGGGGCGGCACGTGTGGCAATTCGGGGGTGGCAGGTCCCTCACTCCCTCTAGGAGCGAAGGACCTGGCGCTGAACTGCCGCCGCCGATCGCGGCTTTTTTTTTTGTCCCCAATTGCCGCCGCTGGTCGCAATTGCGATTGTGGCTTTTTTTTTTTTTTTTTTTTTTGCTTGGGGCGGCAGAAATGCTGGAGCCGGCCCTGGCCAAGGGCCCAGCCCCCTGCCCCTCCTCTTTCCCCTGAGGACCAGCCCCCTCCCACCAGCCAGGCTGGAAGCTGGAGCCCGGCCCGGAGAAAAGCAGCCCTGGGAACCCTGCCCTGGGCGGGGGGGCCATGGATGCAGGGACACAGGCGTGGGGGCTGCTCTCACTCCCTCACCTCCCTCCCCGCCCCCCAGGCAGGTAGAAGATCCATGGCTCCCCGGCCCAGTTCCCAGTTTGGCTTGGGCCTAAGAGGGAAGAGCAGGGCCCCGGGTGGGGGCAAGGCTTGTGCCCCCCCCACTTTTAGGAAAAATCCATCTCCCCTGCTTTGAGTCCACCATTTGACACAGGAAGAGGCATCAAGCACCAAAGGGGAAAATGAGGTTAAATTTTCCTTTGGAAAACATTCAAAATTGAAAATGTTTGTGAGATACGAATTAACAAGGGTAACGGAAGATAATTTTAGCTCTAACTTGGTACATCAAAAGTAAATGCTAAGAGGTAATGGGCATACACCACTTGTTCCATCTCACTGCCAGGGGTGATAACAAGTAAGTGAGGGACAGTTTCAGCTACTCTGCCCTTAATGCCCTCAGCTGGGGGACAGAAAGGCATGCAGGGCACAGGGGCGGCCCTAGTGGACACTGGTGTTCAAAAAGTTTTGATCTCATGTGCATGAGGCACCTGGGCACAAAATGTATGAGTCACACTGACACATACTTGAAGAAAAACCTTTAATTTCTGCTCTAATATTTAAACAGATCTGCACACACTTTTTTTAGTCTATTAAATACCATCTTGCTAAAAGACATAAGCAACTCCAATTATTATTCAAAAGCCTTTACCAAAATGTGTCTTGAAATGCACTTCAGGTTATTTTTCTTGATGTTCACAAATGAATCATCATTTCAGATCAAAGAGACAGAGAGAGAGAGAGAGATGAGGCGTACCAATCAGAAAATGCCAAGTCATTTGTTTATGCTGAGTAAAAAAACAAAAACAAAACTACTTAACTTGCTCAAAATATAGGGTGATCTTATGGAGCTCTACAAACCAGAAACATCTGCATAGACAGACCTCTTTTTTCTGAATTTTTAAAGATTTCAAAGCTTAAAAAAAATCAAGATAAGGCATTATGTAAATATTTTAGCGAAGAGCAAATAAAATGGAAAAAAATCACAATTGTAGGTTGGAATTAATATTGAGAACCTATCTTAAAATCCTTTTATTGAATATCTGTTTGTTCAGCTACAAAAAAATCCTATGAGCTCTGATCAATATTTTATTTGTTTGACATCTCTTTATTACATTTTTTTAAATGACCTACTTGGAAAGTGATCTCATCTTAGAAGTCTTACCTTCTAGTCTCCCAGAATGAGTATACTTTGGCAAACAAAATGAAACCCTCATGTGCCTTTATATCAGAGTCACTGTAAAAATTGGTATGTACATGTGCAATCTGCTATCATGTGAAATAAATACTGGAAGCTGCACATCTTTGAGCATGAAAGGAGAGAGCCAATTTTCTATAAAGTTCTGTAAGGCTGCAGGAATAGTCATTCACTAGGTGTATGTGTGGGGGGGGGGGAGTTTGAGGGGTGGCTCTGTACAATGGATAACATAAATAAGCACTGTGCTTATCCTAGCTGAGGACAACTGAAAACGTTTGTAGCTCACTACAGCATCTGAAAACACCAAAGAGGCCACTGTAATCTAAAAGCTACTGTCTAATTTGCATGGTGAGCCAGGTAAGATTGCCATAATAGACCTGAATAAAGAGCCTGGGGCTCCATCCTGCACGGTGCTAAGTCCTCAAGGCCAATCCAACAAAAAACGTATGCACCTTCTTCATTTTTAAATATGGGAGTAGTCCCACTGAAATCCAGGTGCTCCTGTGCTTAAAGTTAAGCAAGAGCTTAGTTGATTTGCTTGATTGGACTAGGGGGCTCAGCACCTTGCAGGACAGCCCCTTTTGAAGTATAAGTATTACAAGCCATGGCATATGAAGGAGGAGGAGGAGGAAAGAGAGCACTTAACCCAATTTTCAAAAGACAGCCTGTGATGAGTTGGACCCCACTTCTGGATGCCACCTGATGTGCTGGGGTCCCACTCAGCCCTCCGGCCCTGCCAGCCTGGATTTCCCTTGCACTGGCTCTAAGGCGACAGGGGAACCTGAAATTCAGTAGATGGAGCCTTGAAATATTTATTTCCTTTCTATTTCACCCTGGCAACAAAACAAAACAAAAATCTGACAGAAAAAATAAGCCATGAAACTGCAGTTTTAATAATCTGGGGAAAGAGGACTAAGAAAAACTCCAAAGAGAGTTAGAAATGGACAGTGAAGAATTTGTTTCATTTCATTTAAGCTAGGACAACTGATCTCTGAATTTGTCAAAGGCTTTTACAATAGAAAGTAAGTGTCTCTCCCTTGGTCATGTCAGCGGGGAGCTGTCGTCCATTATGCCTCACCTAACTGCAATACACAAAGTGGTCCAGAGCACTATCCTATACATGCTTTTTATTTTCAAAAAGCATCAGAAGAAACTAAGAATTGAAGAGAGGAGCGAGAGAGGCAGACTGATTGATCCTCAAAGCAGCACTTAAATGTAAATGTTTTCAGTTTCAAAAAAAGTATCTGAGACTGAGAGGTAAGGAGTTTGAAGCCAAATGCAGCATTCTTTCTTGTGAATTTATTTTATATATGATCTGACTGACTAAAAGATTCTTGTGAGCTGAAGCAAAAGTGGAATGGCACTTTGAGGTATTTCCTCCCTGCTTGGAACCCAGACTGATAAGAGAAAAACAAGAGAGTTTCCACTTTCAAGATGAGAACAAAACTTGAGGAAACTCAAGATTCCAACCAAAGTGATGGAGGGGAGGGGCGGGAGAGAGAGAGAGTCAATAGTTAAAATCTCTCTTGCTTTTTTTGTTTTTAAATCTTTCTTGTGTTGCTTTGGTTGGAAACTTGAGTTATCCAAGCTCTGTTCATATCTTGAAGGTGAAAGTCTCTCTGGTTTCTCTTTTATCCTTCTTGCTAATCCCACATTGTCCTGCGGTTTCTAGACTATCAGCCATGCTCGAGTTAGAGAATTTGCTGCCACATCTGTTGTTGCCATGCATATGCCCAGGCCAACTTCCATTTAGGTCTAATTTACCTATTCAGTGTTCCACTCACAGGTTGCATGTGTTTTTCACACACATGAGGCTGCTAACACTTTTATAGGCTGCTCAAGGTCCAGCTTACTCACTAGCACTTTCCTACCTGTAGTAGGATGTAATTAGCTAGAAGCTCCAAGTCTATGTCCTAACCAAGGAAAGACCTTTCTCCCTGTATGCGCGCGCACACACACACACACACACACACACACACACACACACACACACACACACACACACACACACACACACACACACACTGCTGGACTGGATCAAATCCAAAGTTCATCTAGTCCTGTATCCTATCTCCATCAGTGGCTAGCCCCGGATGTGGTACCTCAGACAAGTCTCATCCTGATCTATGATGGCTGGAGATTGGCGTAAGCCTTAAAGCATGAAGTTTACTATCTGTTCCAAAATGTTTGTTTTCAATTATAACAACTCTAGAAATCCATATCAATTTCCAATCCTTTTAAGCATCTTGTTATATACTTGGCCTTGGTGGGTTCCTGTGGCAATGAGTTCTGCAGTTTATACATATGGTAACTGTTTTCAATGTTTTTTTTAAATTAAGCCTAAAGGTAACATTGAAAATGATGCCATATACAGAACAGAAAATTCAACTTATATGGGGCTTTTTGGACTAACTCAGTTCAACAGCAGAGTTTTGCAGTATCTGTGACATCCCATAATGCTGCATTCTGGGACGTCTGCACTCTATCCAGAAATAGCCAGAGGACTTAGCAGGAACTATGAAGAAATTGTTTACATTCTTTTAGGCTTGTTTATGGGCAGCATAGACAACCATAGCCCGATTCACAGCTGCATTCATTGACTTGACTGCATTAATTCTGCTTGAGTGTATTTTCCAGTTTTCAGTTCAGGTCGCCCATACAGTGTGAAACTTTTCACACACCTCTAATAGAGTCTCTCTTCATTATGATAATACTTCCTCTGATCAGAACAATTTAACTTCCCATTTTGCAGAATAAACTAGGATTGCAGTGTTTGTTCTGCTAGAAAAAATGGAGAGATGAAAAATATATGTACACATTACAACTTTAGGCAAATGTAAATTGCCTTGTAATTTTGTCATTTCTTTGTTGATAACATAACTGTCTTAGGCTGCCATTTGCAATATCACATTAATTACACATTTCCAGTAACCTGCTGTTAGCTTCATTCTTCCTTGACGACGGGGAAAGACATGCTTGGATGATTTCCTCTGCACTAAAATGTCATGTTATTTCACTGAAAAGTCAGATGAATAGGCTCTGGCAGAGAACTTCAGTAGGGAGCTACTCGATAAATTCTGCTGCAGTTTCCTGGGCTCATTTGTACCCAGTAGAAAATGTTTTCTTTTTCCTCTTGTGTGTTTCGACTCAACTCTTATTACTTCACATTCAGCAGCTTCTACAGATTGTGACAAACAAAAATATTCCTTGCTACAAGAGCTCATCTTTAGGCCTGTCTGCCCTGCAGAAAAAAGGGGGTCACAACCACTGGGTTGGTGCCTGGAACAGCTGTAGAATACTTCAGGCCCATTTCTGCTCTCAGTTAAACTAGTGTAAATAGAGAATGACTCTAATGAAATGAAACCGAGTTGTAACAGAGCAGAACCAGGCCCTTCTTTACTCTCACATGGCAAGTGCTTTTGGGGAAGCACTTGACTGGAGCAAGTCTTGGCTGTGCCCAGTCTGATTCCTTGTGGAGCCAACATGAACGACAGCCACAGGTAGTTCAACCGCAGAGCTGCAGCCAGTCCCACAATGCTTTCCAACCAGCTCTGCACTCTGCCTATTGACAAGTTTCCCTGTAGTTACTAATAGGTGAACATTTTTGCCAGGGACAATGTTCCAGAGAAGCCAGAGGTCTGAGGGGCCTCTCAGGGTACACTAGACAGTCCTATGTACATTTGGGTGGATATAAGGTTATATCCATTTTCAAAAGGTGAGAGGGAATAGAGTGGAGGGGCAAAGAAAAACGTGGGTGAAGTGGTTTTCACCTACTTGAAATGTAAGGAAATTCTTACACGTTCTTACACGTTGACAGTAGTTCCAGAACCAGGTAACCATGGTACCAGGTGTATTCAGGTACTGCAACATGCAGAGGTGGAGACTCCTGCCTGGCTCATGGCTGTGCAGAGAAACTGTCTCTACTCCACAGAGTCAGTGGGAGGCATGCAGGCAGATCACAGACAGATCAGATCCAAATAGGGTGACCAGAACTCTCAATTTTATAGGGACAGTCCCAATATTTGGGGCTTTGTCTTATAAAGACACCTATTACCCCTCACCCCCATCCTGATTTTTCACACTTGCTATCTGATCACCCTAGATCCAAAGGCCTAAACCAGGGGTGGGCAAACTTTTTGGTCCGAGGGCCACATCGGGGTTGCGCAACTGTATGGAGGGCCGGGTAGGAAAGGCTGTGCCTCCCCAAACAGCCTGGCCCCCACCCCATATCCACCCCTTCCCACTTCCTGCCCCCTGACTGCCCCCCCTCAGAACTCCCAACCCACCCACCCCCCCTCCGCTCCGTGTCCCCTGACCGCCTCCTCCTTGGACCCCCGCCCCCATCCAACCCCCCTGCTCTCTGTCCCCTGACTGCCCCGACCCCTATCCACACCCCCGCCACTGACAGCCCCCCCCCCGGGACTCCCACCCCCATCCAACCGCCCTCTGATCCTCATCCCCTGACCTCCCGCCCCTAACTGCCCCCCAGGATCCTACCCCCTTAGCCAGCCCCCACGCTCCCTGTCCCCTGACTGACCTCCCATAAGAACATAAGAACATAAGAACGGCCATACTGGGTCAGAGCAAAGGTCCATCTAGCCCAGTATCCTGTCTACCGACAGTGGCCAATGCTAGGTGCAGAGGAAGTGAACCTAACAGGTAATGATCAAGTGATCTGTATCCTGCCATCCATCTCCACCCTCTGACAAACAGAGTCTAGGGACACCATTCCTTACCCATCGTGGCTAATAGCCATTAATGGACTTAACCTCCATGAATTTATCCAGTTCTCTTTTAAACGCTGTTATAGCCTAGCCTTTACAACCTCCTCAGGTAAGGAGTTCCACAAGTTGCCTGTGCGCTGTGTGAAGAAGAATTTCCTTTTATTTGTTTTAAATCTGCTGCCTATTACTTTCATTTGGTGACCCCTAGTTCTTGTATTATGGGAATAAGTAAATAACTTTTCCTTATCCACTTTCTCCACATCACTCATAATTTTATACACCTCTATCATATCTCCCCTTAGTCTCCTCTTTTCCAAGCGGAACAGTCCTAGCCTCTTTAATCTCTCCTCATATGGGACCCGTTCCAAACCCCTAATCATTTTAGTTGCCCTTCTCTGAAACTTTTCTAATGCCAGTGTATCTTTTTTGAGATGAGGGACCACATCTGTATGCAGTATTCAAGATGTGGGCGTACCATTGATTTATACAAGGGCAATAATATATTCTCCGTCTTACTCTCTATCCCCTTTTTAATGATTCCTAACATCCTGTTTGCTTTTTTGGCCACCTCTGCATACTGCGTGGACATCTTCAGAGAACTATCCACAATGACTCCAAGATCTTTTTCCTGATTTGCTGTAGCTAAATTAGCCCCCATCATATTGTATGTATAGTTGGGGTTATTTTTTCCAATGTGCATTACTTTACATTTATCCACATTAAATTTCGTTTGCCATTTTGTTGCCCAATCACTTAGTTTTGTGAGATCTTTTTGAAGTTCTTCACAGTCTGCTTTGGTCTTAACTATCTTGAGCAGTTTAGTATCGTCTGCAAACTTTGCCACCTCACTTTTTTCCCCTTTCTCCAGATCATTTATGACCCCGACCCCTATCCACATCCCTGTCCCCTGATAGGCCCCCCAGGACTCCCACTCCCAACTCTCCCTGTTCCCCATCCCTTGACCGCCCCCCCCCAGAACCTCCGCTCCCGCCATCCATCCCCTCCTCCCTGACTGCCCCCCAGGACTCCCACTCCCTTACCCAACCCCCCCAACCCCTTACCAGCAGCAGGAGTTTGCAGCCGCGACACCCGGCCAGAGCCAGCTGCGCTCCCCATGCTGCCCAGCGGGAGCGGTGGGCCAGAGCGTGGCCCATGCGGTGGCGTGGCTGTAGGGGAGGGGGAGGGGCCAGGGACTAGGCTTCCTGGCCAGAAGCTCAGGGGCCGGGCAGGATGATCCCGTGGGCCGGATGTGGCCCATGGGTCATAATTTGCCCACGTCTGGCCTAAACCAAAGCCCACTGAAATCAATGGGACCCTTTCCACTGACTTCAATGGGGCTTTAGATCACGCTCTCAGGGTGAGAACTCCCGCCCCCCCCACCGCAAAGAACATTTTTGTCACAAAAAGGTTTTTACCTAAAAATCATATATGTGTCAAGAATATTTAGGCAATACATTTGTTCATTATGAAAATGAGGTTATCTAACAGTTTTCATTGAGTGGTGCATGTATGTAGGGCTTGGCATATAGTAGCCAAAATATGTTGAACTTTGGGAGCCAAATTTTCAAAAGAGAGCATACGTGCCAATCCCAGTCATAAACCTCACATTGCATGTGCAAAATGGGTGAGTACAAATCTGCTGTTTGATGGGTGCACGCTTTTGAAATCACTTTCTACAGCATTTAGTATTGGACATGTGCATTCCCACAATTGTAACCAAGGAGTATGTGGATTGGTGACGCAGGTGTCTACTTTATCTTGCAAAGCCTCTACTTCTACTCAAATTTCAAAACAAACTCTCCCCTAACAAAGCAATTCTAAATAAACTCTTCCCACTTTTCTAAAGCAAATAATTACAATTTAAAAAAAGTCTAATCCAAAAGGAAAGAACAATTCATATATGTATGGTTGTGCTAGATCAGAAGCCTTACATCATGAAAACCAGCTATTCAATGAGAAATACATTCTTTATAGTAGAAGATAGCAACAAAACTTTCACTTTATTAGGGATGGTCTAGCTAATACTTAGTCCTGCCATGAGTGCAGGGGATGGACTAGATGGCTTCTCAAGGTCCCTTCCAGTCTTATGATTCTATTCAAACTCTGATTCAGGAATTCACAAAGGATAAATGGATTAGAATGTAACTATTTCTAGGTATGTGATGGAGAAGGTCAAATCAACAAACAAAGTGCCATCTTTGTGCTATCATTCCAGTTGTTGCAAGCTATCATAGACAATGATGGAAATTATACTTATTTTGAGAACTTTTGGAGCTCTCTAAATATAATCATTTCAGGTTTAAAAAGCCTTCAGATGTGCTTATTGGCTGTGAGCAATTAAACATAGGCCCTATTGTGCAAAAGCCTCAATTTTGTTTGCAGTTATAATTATGAATATTGGAGTCAGAAAAGATTGTTTTAAAAATTATTTTATCTTGGATTTTCTTCACAACTTCCACTCTGATACTGTTTATTATGTAACTGTACCCTCATCTTTTATATTTACCACTGTTGAGTCCATTGCATTTTTTAGTTAATGCTTTTACCTTCTGTCCGTTATTTCAAAACACCACCTATTTACTTCATGAATTTCATCTAATGGATCACATTTTACTTGGATGCCTCACTACCAGGTTCATTTTGTATAGCTTTTATTTATTTATTTAGAAGCATCAGTATATTGAAAGGAAATAGGAGATAGAGGAAATAAAGCAAATTAATTATTTCTCCTGCAAGCTACACATGTTGAATTGTACTTTTGGAGATGCGGTATTATGTGTGCGCGTGGGCACACACTCACACTGGCACACTCCTACCCGTATTTAAAGAACTGAGATTAATTTCCTCTGAATCCAGTTTTGAGAACCCTTCACTTTTAAAGGGCTCCTCCAGATGAGAGGAGAGGCACATTGGCAAGCTCGTGTGTGGAAGCTTCTCCGGCTGCTGCCTGTATGCTGGCAATTCTTGGGGAGAAATGAAGGAATTCAGTTCCCAGTGCTGCCAATCTGGCCCTTTAAAAATTACAAAAAACAAAACACTAAACACACAACAACATACACAAAACAAAAGCCCTAAATGTAGTTGTCCATAGCAGGTACTGCAGGCTCTGAAGACATTGATTACACTGGATCAATTTGACATTGTGATATTGAAATTGACGCTGATACAATTTATTCCTAATATTTTTTTTCAGTAGCTAGTTATTCAAAAAGCCTTGGGGAACGCTATTGTCCATCTGGTTGAAGGTGCCCATAGTGTGCATGATGCAGCTAACCTGTATAAAATTTCCAAACATATTAGCTAGCACTGCACTATAAGTGAAATTAGGAAGTGTAGGGTTCAGAATGTTTTTGTTTCAATTTAGTACCTGAGTACAGAGCAAAAAAAAAAAAAAAGCCAAAGGTGGTTTAACAATAGATTTTTGGATCTTTGGGATCTAGATCTAGTGGTTATAGATTATAAAGACAATGGGGACCATTGTGGTCATCTAATCTGTCCTCCTGTATAACACAGGGCATAGAACTTCCTTGAATTAATTCCTGTCTGAACAGGAGGGAGAGGGAGGAAGGGAGAGGGAACCAGAATGTAAAACAAGGACCTGTCTGTCCAGAAGGGAATAGAATGGACTTCTTAGGGTACATCTACACTACAGCGGGGAGTCGATTTAAGATACGCAAATTCAGCTACGTGAATAGCGTAGCTGAATTCGACGTATTACAGCCGACTTACCCCGTTGTGAGGACGGCGGCAAAATCGACTTCTGCCGCTTTTTGTCGGCGGCGCTTACTACCACCTCCGCTGGTGGAGTTAGAGCGCCGATTCGGGGATCGATTGTCGCGTCCCGACGGGACGCGATAAATCGATCCCCGAGAGGTCGATTTCTACCCGCCGATTCAGGCGGGTAGTATAGACCAGGCCTTAGATCCTCAGTTGGTGTAAATTTGCATAGATCCATCAATATCAACAAGACTTTCTTGATTTACAGAAACTGAGGATCTGGCTCATTGGGTCTCTCTGGGCTGGGATTCTGGAAGGAAGAGTCTGTCCATGGTGGCCTTATTAGTTGATCTCTGTTAAAAGGGATAAGACTTTTCAAAAATAGTAGGTTTAATTAGATAAAGTCATAGTTTCTTAGCAATGCCAGTCTAGGTACATGTGAGGCAGTCCATCAGTTATGGCTTAAATACCCTATTATCTTTGCAAACTAACAGCCTATATGGGGAATTAAAAAAAAAAATCTTCCTAGCTTCCCTGAAAAAATGGCTTGGTAATTGTATTCATGGAAATTGCTATGCATGACAGCAATAATAACAGGCCCAACATTATGGAGATGGCAGGTATAAATCTATCCTCAAGGCAATGATGAGTGCAAAGAGCAAATTACCTTGAAAACAAATTAGTTTGTTCACACAATTATTTTCAATGGATGGTTTGCATCTCCTCTCATTTCAGTAATTGAAAAGCATGTTGCAATTTTGTGGATTATTTTCGCCCACAGAGCAAATTCAAGAAAGCAGAAGCAGACTGATAACCACTCTTCTTCTGCCTTTGATCACTTCCCTTCTATTTGTCACTGTTTCTTCCAACTTTCTCAATATTTAGGAGTGGACATGCTGCTGAGTTCTGTAGAAAAGAAGCACTGCCAACTGTTTTTCAGTCTGTTTCAATAATGAATGTATTAGGCAACAGCTTAAGACTTTCATTACGTGTGTGTGTGTGTGTGTGTTTGTACGAGAGAAAGCATTTTCCTACCAACTGATGGATAGTATATTATTACTGTCCCTTTGGCCTGAGCAGTGAGTCAATACTCAAGGCTTTGCTGGGTTGTTTCCATTAGGTGGGGAAATCAATTACATGAGTCAGGTATTTCTTTGGTGCAATCCTGTTTGTGTACACAGAATGTACAAAAAGTCCCATTTCCCTGAACACATTACAAACAATAGGCAGTTTCTTTGTTCAGAAACTCAAGTCTGCCCTTCCAGTGAATACTTTGCCCAAAAAGTGGGTATTGGTTATGCTCACCAGTGCTTCTCCAGCTCTCTCCTGGCTTTCTGCTCACTTTCTCTTGGCTCGCTGGCTGCTTTCTGCCTCTCAAAAACCTAGACATACATAGCTACATCCAATTAATCCCTCAGTCTCTGGTCTGGTCTATACTACCCGCCTGAATCGGCGGGTAGAAATCGACCTCTCGGGGATCGATTTATCGTGTCCCGTCGGGATGCGACAATTGATCCCCGAATCGGCGCTCTAACTCCACCAGCGGAGGTGGTAGTAAGCGCCTCTGACAAAAAGCCGCAGAAGTCGATTTTGCCGCCGTCCTCACAACGGGGTAAGTCGGCTGTGATACGTCGAATTCAGCTGCGCTATTCACGTAGCTGAATTTGCGTATCTTAAATCGACTCCCCCCTGTAGTGTAGATGTACCCTCTGTGTTTGCAATCAATCCCCAGGGAAAACCCTTGGCCCACATGGCTAAGCTTCTGTTCATGTCAGTGACTGGGATGTGGGTGGTCATGCTTAGTGGTTAGAACAGGCATCAGTAGCCAGGAATTGGAACTCAGGGTCAGAACCAGAGTCAGAGGCCAGATGGCAGAGCCAAGGGTCAGGGCCATAGACAGAAGTCAAAGACGAGGGTCAGAACTGGGCTACCTGGAGTGGGCCAAGGCAGTAGCAAAGCTGGGAACAAGCAAGTGCCGGAACTATCTCAGCCAGGGGCAAACGCTTTGAGCAGTCCCTGAAATTCTGCTTCTGCGCTGCTGGGCTTAGGAGCCAGCCTATTGATTCTTCCAGCCAATCAGGTAGTGTCACCAATTTGGCAGCCTACTACAGGCCAGCTGCACTCATTAGCCCAGAGACTAGCTCTGCTGCAGGCCCTGCTTCCAGACAGCTCAGACCTTGCCATGCTGGCCAGGGCTGGGCCATGGCATCCAGTGTTTCAACTCTCTCTACACAAAAGCACCGTTAATTGCTCTTTCCATTCAGCCTGAATGAAGGGTGTTTTGTACACTCATAAGCTTTAACCAGGTCTGTGACTGATGGCAGCCATTAACACCTTCCAGCATAACGTCATTTTATGAAGTTGTGAAGAATGGAAAGCTGGTGTATAACCTCTTTCACTCTCGCATCTGTTTTTCTGATTTCAATACAATCCAAATGATACAAATATATAAAACATTTTGTTTCTTTAATGTTAGGTTCTTACTGAAGAAAGGCCTGAACCAACACACTAGATCTAAAGATACTGGAGCACTGGGAAAGTTCAAACCAGAGCTAAACTTCACAGGTAACCCCTTTCTTTACAATGGGCTGAACTGAAATCTCAGCCCCACAACACTGGATACCATTCTGAGGCGCTGATCCCTTCTTTGTGTCCTGCAACAACAGCTTATTGGCCATGTTCTGTGCTGTTTACACCACTGGTAACCTCACCAGGTTGCCCCGTCAGATTGTACAGCATGGAATTTAGGATAGGATTTGGTCTCATCCACACCTTTCAAAGATGGTTGCATGCTGAACTCCACATCCAAATGAAGTGGAAAGGAACATTAGCTATTTCTGGGTGCTTTTTACACATGTAAGGACAAAATGGCCTTAGTGCACCAGCGAATCCAGCACTATAAGCAAAGCTATGGTATTAAATGTCATGTGAGGATAATTCACGTTGGCTACTGTAGGAAGAGTTAGTAAAAGAACTGGTATTATTTGCACACATGCTTAAAGGAATCTATGTTATTCAGACCTTGTTTTTTCTGTTAGCAAGACAAATTACCAGGGTCCTACAAATTCAGGGACAGCTCCAGATCAAGGTTGTGAACAGCAAGCTAAGTTTATATGGTTTTCATTGTTCCAGGTGGCATCTACTTCTTTTATACTCACGTCCAACAAACAGTAGTACATCAAAGTGCACTACAGAACTTTTTAGTGCAGGGTCCACATGACCTGTTAGTGCATGGCAAGCTAGTGCACAGTACAGTCACTCCTCAACTTGTCATGCACTAAGTTCTATGTCCATTTCATTCTTATCTTCTTGAATCCACTGCCGCCCCCCCCCCCCCTCATTTTCCACCCCTTCCTCCCTTGCTGGTTACTTAAAAGGACAAGGAATTCTGATCCATTTGCTGCCCTCCACCCCCACCCCTTCACCTGTGACCAGACTATATGAGAGAAATTCCTACAAGACAAAAGCTGCAAAAAGCCTCACATGGCTCAGAGGCCGCAGACTACACTGCTCCAACACTAGGCTAAAGCAACTTAACACCTTTGCCTTTCTTCCTTTTCCTGTACTAGCAAGCAGCCTTAAAAGCAGTTTGTGAATAACATCACACAGTACTAACCTGGAGAAAACCACATCAGTCACGGTTCTTAATCATTACTGATATTACTTGACTCTCTTTAGGAGTGTGCACAATATTTTGTTTTAATATAAATGCACAAGATTTCTTTGAGTTAATTTTTTTTTAATTACCCAGGACCAAACCCTCTGCTCTGTTTAGTTCATGGATAAACAGGATTTATTCCAGGGTGATCCACATGGGACAGAATTCTCCTGCCCCAGACCTCAGAACACAGTGGGAGGTATTCCCCAACTGTTATTGAATGCTCAGCAGCAGCATTGCCCACCTAGGAGCAGGGAAAGGTGGAGTCTGGCCAGTGGAGTTGTGCATATGGTGCAAAAAAATTCCCAGTGCAAACAATGCCCAAGTGTCTCTGGAACTGTATGGCTACAGGTGTGATTAAGAGAGAATTTATTGGGATTGGCATAGCAACCTGAGATAGATTTATGCTGATATAAACAGACTTCTTAGTACTCCTTGTGTGATCAGCAAACAGTATTATAAATCTGCTTAACAATTTCAGCCTGCATTGGCTTGTGCCTGCCTTTCAACTGGACAGAAGATAGAATAAACCAGGCATCGGCAACGTTCGGCACGCGGCTCGCCAGGGTAAGCACCCTGGCGGGCCGGGCCAGTTTTATTTACCTGCTGACGCGGCAGGTTCGGCCGATTGTGGTCCCCACTGGCTGCGGTTCGCCATCCCGGGCCAATGGGGGCAGCGAGAAGCCGTGGCCAGCACATTGCTCGCCCGCGCCGCTTCTCGCCGCCCCCATTGGCCCGGGACAGCGAACCGCGGCCAGCGGGGACCGCAATCGGCCGAACCTGCCGCATCAGCAGGTAAATAAAACTGGCCCGGCCCGCCAGGGTGCTTACCCTGGCGAGCCGCGTGCCGAACGTTGCCGACCCCTGGAATAAACTACTTATATGCACCCATTATCATAGTACCTTAGTGCCTCACAATCTAACACAGCTATCCTCCCAGCACCCTTGTGAAGCAGGGCACTGCTATTATCTTCATTTTACAGATAGGGAACTGAGGCACAGAGTGGCTAAGTGACTTGCCCAAGGTCACACAGCAAATATGTGTCATAACATGGAATTGAACCCAGCCTAATTATTTAGCTCTTCAATGGTAGCTTTAAATTATCAACAGAAAGGGGACATCTGGGCACCTTTTGTCGTTAATGTATGTGTTGTGCATGGTAAAGACTCAAAATACTTGCAGACAATGTTTTGGTAAAAATGTAAGTGACACACTGTACTTATTCATGGTAGGGATAGCCACTTTCAGCTCATAATGAAACTTTTCTAGTTGAAGATATAAATTGAGGCAGTGTGAACTACATTATAAGTGCTCACATTATGCAGAGCACTGAACAGATCAGTTGGTCTTCAAATTAAGACTAACCATGCAGCCAGTCTTTGTCAGTTCAGACGGGGGATTGGTTAGCTGTGAATCATACACTAGAGGTTTTTTCTGCTGCCGCAGCAGCATCCTAATTTGCTTTATTATCCAATTTTCTGAGCACCTTAATTAAACATCAGAAACCTTATATCATGTCCTGTGACGGGTTGGATGTACTGAAACTGGGAGCTGCACCCGATGTGCCAAGACTACTTCTACCCCTGCTTTCCCTGCCAGCTCGGGACCCCAGCACCACGTCTTGCTGAGCCAGACACGCCAGTCTGCTCCAACACAGACCCAGGGTCTGAATTACTTGCCCCAAAGCTCCAGGCTTCACTGAAAGTAGCTAACAGAAGTGTTCTTGTCTTTAACACCCAGATGCCCAAATCCCAATGGGGTATAAACCCAAAGAAATCTGTTTTACCCCGCATAAAGCTTATATAGGATAAACTCATAAATTGTTCGGCCTCTGTAACACTGATAGAGAGATATGCACAGCTGTTTGCCCCCCAAGTATTAATACATACCCTGGGTCAATTAACAAGTAAAAAGTGATTATATTAAATACAGAAAATAGGATTTAAGTGGTTCCAAGTAGTAACAGACAGAACAAAGCAAGTCACCAAGCAAAATAAACTAAAACACGCAAATCCATGTCTAATCAAACAATACAGATAAGATCCTTACCAGTTCCAGAATGCTCCCTTTTACAGACTAATCTCCTTTTAGCCTAGGTCCAGCAATCACTCACACCCCTTGCAGTCACTGTCCTTTGTTCCAGTTTCTTTCAGGTATCCTGGGGGGTGGGGGGGGGTGGAGAGGCTCTCTCTTTAGCCAACTTGAAGACAAAATGGAGGGGTCTCCAACGGGCTTACATAGATTTTTTCTTGTGGGTGGAGACCCGCTCCCCTCTCCTATGCAAAGTCCAGCTCCAAGATGGAGTTTTGAAGTCACCTGGGCAAGTCACATGTCCATACATGACTGAGTTCCTTACCAGCCAAGCCACGTTCCTGGGAAAGCCCACATGTGTATTGGTGTCTCCAAGTTCATTGTTGGCTTAAGTGTTTCCGGATTGGGCACTTACTGAGAATAGTCTTTTCTCAGGAAGCTGACCAACCGCTTCACTACAGCCTACTTAGAATCAAACAAGTATACAGCCAATATTCATAACTTCGAATACAAAAATGATACATGCATACAAATAGGATTAATAGATTTAGTAGATCATAACCTTTACAGATATGTTACATGGCATATGTAGTATAAAACACATTCTAGTTATGTTATATATATACATTCATATGCATATTTTCATAAAGCCTTACGGGAGGTATCGTCACAATGTCCTCAAGCTTTGTCACCATCCTAGCCAAACAACAGACAAAAAGCAAAAGAATGCAGTGCAACTGGCAGAAAAGAGGGTCCATGAAAGAGCACATTTGCTATATTTGGTTATTCCTGAAATAGGATTGCAATGGAAGATGAAGCATAGAATCAACACTTAGTATATTAAAAAGAGAACGGAACTAAAGATGAATGCTTTAAAAAGACTCCAAAGAAACAGTGTCACTTTCCTACTTCTCTAGTGAATAGTCTCCTACTTTGTGAGGTAGTAGATTGTCTAAGTACAGTGGTGACTCCCTGAGAGACAGTATTCAGAAAGCCACTAACCTCTGATGGTGTCTACAGACTTTTCTTAGCTATAAAAAGGACCAAAAAAAGAAGATACTATTCTGGTAAGTGCTCTTAACCATTTGATCTCAGTAACTGTCCTTCCCTATGGTATAGAAATATGGAAGTACGAGCCTCACTTGACTTGCATAACCCAATATACTACTTTTTAATGAACAATAAAATTGCAAATATACTGGGTGAAAAGTTAGTAAATTCTTTTCAGCTGCTTTTACATACCCTGCTTATGGAGATGTTTGTATGAACGTTGAGGACTTAATTTTCAGTTACAACAAGGCCCATTTACACCACTCTGGCAGTGTAAATTTCATCATGTTTTCTTTAATGCCCCTTTACCGGGGCGGCTCCAGGCACCAGCACAGCAAGTGTGTGCCTGGGGCGGCAAGCCACGGGGGGCAGCCTGCCGGTTGCCGTGAGGGCGGCGGTCAGGCTGCCTTCGATGGCATGCCTGCGGGAGGTCCACTGGTCCTGTGGATTCGGCAGCAATTCAAGGGTGGGGACACCGAAGGCGCGGCACTGGCGGACCTCCCGCAGGCATGCCACCGAATCGGCGTGACCAGCAGACCGCCCGCAGGCATGCCACCGAAGGCAGCCTGACCGCCGCCCTCACGGCAACCGGCAGGGGCGCGCCACTGAATGCTGCCTGACTGCCAGGCTTGGGGCGGCAAAAAGCTTAGAGCCGCCCCTGCCCTTTACACTGCCAGAATGGACAGAAAGGGGTCTTAGTGTAACTAAAACTCAGGCCCCAAAAATTTGCTTTGAAGTCCATTTGCTCCAGCTGCTTATTCCCACTTAGAGATCTCTCCCCATTCCCCGATCTTTGCTGCTCCATTACAGTCATTAGTGAAGTATCCTGCTGAAAGATAGTCAGATCTATATAAATAAAGAAAAAGGGCCTATTAAAAAAAGCAGTTATTATACATCGCATCTGATGAGCCATCATCCAGTCTCTCTCTCTCTCTCTCCAAAAACTTTTGGAGTTACTTTCAGTGTTAATAAAAGTGAGGGAATAATACTATTGACTTATACTGCTTAAGGGATGCAGATATCTTTCCTATATCCCTCTGTCAGCACAGCTCAATCCTGCTGTAAAACACCCTATTATGTCAGCCATCATATTTTACAAGCTAGCAGTTTCACCTGTAATTTTGTCCAATGGTTAAAAAAAATCAGAATTGAGACTACTAGAAGTGTTGAACTCTGACTGCAGACTTTGACTCCATCATTTGTGCAATTTACCTGTTATTTCTCCAAATGAAAGATTTGATTGTGTTACATTTTCCACTGTAGTTGCTGTTTCATTTTTCAAGTAAATCCTGTAATGCACAACAGGAGAAGAACTTTCAGAGTGGGGAATCTCAACTGTTTTGAACCCATCACCATTTTTGTTCAATGCCCCCTTTTTTCTCCATGCTAGTTATCAGCAGCCTTTTCCACAGGAACAAATGGAGTCAATTATCTGCTAGTTTGCAGAGTGGGGGTTGAAACAAGATTTGTATTGTTCAAAACACTGTTAAGTTTGTTTGGCACATCTGTACTTCAGGGGGAAAAATAACCAGTTACTCACCTTCTCGTAACTGTTGTTCTTTGAGATGTGTTGCTCATATCCATTCCAATTAGGTGTGCGCATGCCACATGCAGAGTCATCGGAAAGTTTTTACCTTAGCAGCTCCCATCAGGTTGGCTGTGGAGCCCCCTAGAGTGGCACCTTCATAGCGCTGAATATATGACCCTGCCGAGCCGGACCCTCCTCAGTTCCTTCTTGCCGGCTACTCCGACAGAGGGGTAGGAGGGTGGGTATTGGAATGGATATGAGCAACACATCTTGAAGAACAACAGTTATGAGAAGGTGAGTACAGTAACTGTTTTTTTCTTCTTCGAATGATTGCTCATGTTGATTCCAATTAGGTGACTCACAAGCCCTACCTAGGCGGTGGGGTTGGAGTTATGGAATCACTGACTGGAGCACTGCTCTGCCAAATGCTGCATCATTTCTGATGTGTTGGATGATGGCATAATGAGAGGTGAACGTATGCATCGAGGACCACGTTGCTGCCCTGCAGATCTCTTGTATCGGGACCTGGGCCGGGAATGCCACTGACGAAGCCTGTGCCCTTGGGGAATGTGCTGTAAGGGACGGGGCTGAAACCTTGGCTAGCTAGTAGCACATCTGGATGCAGGACGTGATCCATGATGAGATTCTCTGAGATGAGACCGGGAGCCCTTTCATCCGGTCCGCAATGAAGGAGCTGGTTCGACTTCCTGAACGGCTTTGTGTGCTCAATGTAAAAGGCTAGCTGAATACCCAATGAGTGGAGACTCTGTTCTCAGATATTAGCGAGCCACGCTTGGAAGGGTCTGAGCCTCATTCTAGCATGCCAGACCACGTAAGCGCAGATTGCCATGTGGCCAAGGAGACTCAGGCATTCCCTTGCTGTAGTGGCTTGGTACCACCTGAGGCCTTGAATAATGTCTATCATGGCTTAGAAGCGGGCGTCTGGCAGAAATGCTCTTGCCTGTATCGAGTCCAACACTGCCCCAATGAACACTGTTCTTTGGGTCGGTAACAAAGTCGACTTGTTCACATTGAGGAGGAGGCCCAGATTCTTGAAAGTGGATCTGACCAATCAGACTTGAGTCTCCACCTGTTCCCTGGAGCATCCCATGAGCAGCCAGTCATAGAGGTAGGGGTATACCTGCACCTGCCTCCTTTGGAGGAAGGCTGCTATGATTGACATGCACTTGGTGAACACTCAGGGGGTTGTCGACAGGCTGAAGGGCAGGACCGTGAACTGATAATGGCTGTGGTCAACAACAAACCTGAGGAATCATCTGTGTGCAGGCTGTATAGCTGTGTGAAAGTACGCGTTTTTCATGTCGAAGGTGGCGTACCCATCTCCTGGATCCAGAGAAGGGATAATAGCACTCAGGGAGACCATGCGGAGCTTCATCTTTTCCATGAACTTCTTGAGTTCACACAGGTTTAGAATCGGTCTGAGATCTCCCCCCGCTTGGCTTTGGGGATTAGAAAGTAACGGGAATACAATCCCTTGCCCCTGAGGAACCTCCTCCACCGCTCCCATGGCAAGGAGCGCCTGCACCTTGTGGATAAGGAGTTGCTTAAGAGAAGGGTCCCTGAAGAGGGATGGGGAAGGGGAGTGGGAGGGAGGGGGAAGCAGAACTGGAGAGAATATCCCACTGCTACTGTGCAAAGAACCCAGCGGTCCGATGCTATTTGGGACCAAGCACAATAGAAGTGGGATAGACGATTCAAGAAACAAGGGGAAGGATCTGGTGTCATGACCAGGGCCGCCCAGACGGGGGGGCAAGTGGTGCAATTTGCCCCAGGCCCTGGGCCCTGCAGGGGCCCCCACAAGAATATAGTATTCTATAGTATTGCAACTTTTTTTTAGGGAAGGGGCCTCCGAAATTGCTTTGCCCCAGGCCCCCTGAATCCTCTGGGTGGCCCTGGTCATGGCGGGTGCACCGGCCTCGGTTGAACCTTCAAAAATCCTGTTTTGAGCCCAAAGATGGCTTGGTAGGGCCCTGGCCCTGCTCTGGCAGGGGATGGGAAGGCTTGTGTGTGCCATTCCTACCCCTCCTCCTGTGGAAGTCCTGCCTTGGCCGGGGAGGATAGGCAGGGCAGTCCTTAGGCACACGCAGCATACACGGCTCCGTAGGGCACCTGAAAATTTGGGGCACCCCTCGGTCTTAGTGTCCACCCTTCCACCTCTTCCTATTCCTGTTCTGACCCTTCCTGCAGGCTCCCACCCCAGCTGGCTGCTGCAGCCTGGTGAGTCTTCCTCTGGAGGGGATCTAGTACTTCAGAGGGAAAAAGCCTCCAGCCTGCCAGACCTATTAGCACAACACTGAAACTGTTAAAGAGCCATTGATGTGGTAATGAAGTAATTTAACAGGCATTTGCCAACGCCCAGGTATATCCTGTCAGTTTCTGAATTTACTGACAAAAACAGTTGTGCATTACTATAATATTTACTCAGAACATGTTAGTCTACAGAACCTTAGTTTAAAATTTGCTTTAAAAATATTTCATTAGTGTGTTGCTGAAGATTATAAAATCGCATCTCTAAAAAATCCTTGCATAGATTTTTAGATGCACAATCTGAGTATCATCTTTAGCCTTAAATGCTTGGATCTTCAAACATATAGTTTTTTGAATAAATCCTTCAAAAGACCACCCTTATCTAAAATATACATGTGAGCCCAGGCTGCCTTCAGGCATAGGGGCACCAGTTTAATAATACTGCATAGCGCCCCATAAATCCTAAGGATGGCCCTGAAGCTAGGGGCGTTGTTGCCGTTGTTGCGGCTTTAAATGTTTGCGTTGGGTTGCCGAGGTGTGCAGGCCCAACAATTTCATGATCGCCCAGGAGTCGTTTAGGCTGTGCAGCCTGGAGTCAGTTTGCTCCGAGAACAGGCCTGCTCCGTCAAACGGTGGGTCCTGCACTTCCGGGGGCAACCCGGATGCCTGTAACCCTGAGCCCTTCCTCACGGCTATCCCAGAGGAAAGGGTGTGTGCAGCTGAATCCACAGCATCCAGGGAGGTCTGTAAAGAGGTCCATGCCACTGCCTTTCCTTCATTGACTATAGCCTCAAATTCAGCTCTGGAGTCCGATGGAACCAGCTCCTTAAACTTCAACATGGAGGCCCAAGAGTTGAAGTTATATCTCCTGAGGATAGCTTGCTGGTTAGCTATTCCCGGTTGCAAGCCTCCCGTTGAGCAGACCTTCTACCGAAAAGGTCCATCCGTTTTGATTCCTTTGATTTGGGAGTCGGTCCCTGCTGCCCCTGCCTCTCCTTCTTGTTAACTATGGTCATGACTAAGGAGCAGGGCTGTGGGTGCGAGATGAGCTATTTAGAGGGTATGAAGTACTTCTGCTCAACTCCTTTAGCGGTAGGCAGGATAGATGCAGGGGTCTGCCATAGAGTCTTAATCTTGCTCTGGATCATTTTTATCAGTGGCAGTGTTACCTTGAATGGCCCCTCTCATGCCAAGATGTCCTCCATGGGGTCCTCAAGTTCAACCACCCCTTCTGCCTGCAACCCCATGTTGAGGGCAATCCTGCATAGCAGATCTTGATGGGCCTTGTGGTCAATCGGGGGGGCGGGTGTCCCCGAGGCCAAAGCCCTTGCCACCGCCTTGTCTAGCTCTCTTGCTCCCTCCTGTCCAGTGTCGAGAACCTCGGTGCCGACTGCTGTCGCAGTAGCCTGGATGGGCGGCAGAACTTGTGCTGGCATCGTCTCAGAGCCCCGAGGCATAGGTCGGTCTCTGGGTGGTGGGGGCGCTCGACTTTCAGGGGCCACTGACCGGAAACCCCTTGAAAAAGATCCCTGGGCTTGGTGGTAAGACCAGGGGGTCCAAAAGGGCCACTGTGCAGGTGGCTGCCACTGGGGGTGCTAAGGCACCACACTTGCATCACGTCAGTGCCTGTCTGACCTGTGCCAGTTACATCGCGAGTATAGGGATTCCACATCTGAGTCCAGTGAAGCAAATCTCAACTGTAAGAACCACAGCGGCGCCTGTGGGTATTGCAACAGGGACCGGTGCCGAGCGTCCAGTGTGGGGGATCAGTGCCGAGGATCCGGTGCCAGAGATGGGTGCTGAGGAGCAGGTGCGGGAGACCGGTGCCACTCAGTCAGTGCCAGAGCCTGGTGCCGCTCCACCCTTGATGTCAAAAAAGGTGATCACTGCCCCGTTGGCATCAGGGAGCCTTGCTGGGAACCCAGTGCCGGCGAATGGTGCTGTGGTGCAGGAGATTGGGAGCAGTATCACAGGTAGTGGTACCAAACTGGGAAGGGTAACCACCTCATCATGGCCAGCTTGCCTCTAGATTGTGCTAGTCATTGCGGCACCAGAGGCTTGTCTCTGACTGCCAGGGCCTGAGGAGCCATCATGGCAATCAGATCCCTGGCAGCTTCAAAAGTTTCCGGGGTGGAGGGAAGCTCCAACTCCTCCACCTGGGACTGCCTTTCAGGAGTGTTGCTGGGCGCCTCACTCGATGGTCCCCTTACCAGGACCGAAGTCGACGGTGCTGACTCCTGCGCTCCTGGCACTAAGAGCTCCTGACTAGAACATAAGAACAGCTACACTGGGTCAGACCAATGGTCCGTCTAGCCCAATATCCGGTCTTCTGACTGTAGCCAATGCCAGGTGCCCAGGAGGGAATGAACAGAACAGGTAATCATCCAGTGATCCATCCATCCCCTGTTGCCCACTCCCAGCTTCTGGCAAACAGAGGCTAGGGAAACCATCCTTGCCTATTGTATTTAATAGCCATTGATGGAACTATTCTCCATGAATTTATCTAGTTCTTTTTTGAACCCTGTTATAGTCTTGGCCTTCACAACATCCTTTGACAAGGAGTTCCACAGGTTGACTGTGCGTTGTGTGAAAAAATACTTCCTTTTGTTTGTTTTAAACCTGCTTCCTATTAATTTCATTTGGTGACCCCTAGTTCTTGTGTTATGAGAAGGAGTAAATAATACTTCCTTATTTACTTTCTCCACATCAGTCATAATTTTATAGACCTCTATCATATCCCCCCCCATTAGTCATCTTTTTTCCAAGCTGAAAAGTCGCAGTCTTATTAATCTCTCTTCATATGGCAGCTGTTCCATACCCCTAATTATTTTTGTTGCCCTTTTCTGAATCTTTTCCAATTCCGATATTTCTTTTTTGAGATGGGGCGACCACATCTGCATGCAGTATTCAAGATGTGGGTGTACCATGGATCTGTATAGAGGCAATATGATATTTTCTGTCTTATTATCTATCCTTTTCTTAATGATTCCCAACCTTCTGTTTGCTTTTTTGACTGCCGCTTCACATTGAGTGGATGTTTTCAGAGAACTATCCACAATGACTCCAAGATCTCTTTCTTGAGCAGTAACAGCTAATTTAGACCCCGTCATTTTATATGTATGGTTGGGATTACGTTTTCCAGTGTGCATTACTTTGCATTTATCAACATTGAATTTCATCTGCCATTTTGTTGCCTAGTTACCCAGGTTTGAGAGATCCTTTCATAGCTCTTCGCGGTCTGCCTGGGACTTAACTATCTTGAGCAGTTTTGTATCATCTGCAAATTTTGCCACCTCACTGTTTACCCCTTTTTCCAGATCATTTATGAATATGTTGAATAGGACAGGGCCCAGTACAGACCCCTGGGGGATACCACTATTTACCTCTCTCTATTCTGAAAACTGACCATTTATTCCTACCCATTGTTTCCTATCTTTTAACCAGTTACCAATCCATGAGAGTACCTTCTCTCTTATCCCATGACTGCTTATTTTGCTTAACAGCCTTTGGTGAGGGACCTTATCAAAGGCTTTCTGAAAATCTAAGTACACTATATCCACTGGATCACTCTTGTCCACATGCTTGTTGACCCCCTCAAAGAATTCTAGTAGATTGGTAAGCCATGATTTCCCTTTACAAAAACCATGTTTACTCTTTCCCAACAAATTATGTTCATCTATGTGTTTGACAATTTTGTTCTTTACTATAGTTTCAACCAGTTTGCCCGATACTGAAGTCAGGCTTACAGGCCTATAATTGCCGGAATCGCCTCTGGAGCCCTTTTAAAAAACTGGCGTCACATTGGTTATCCTGCCAGCACCACTGTCTTCGGCATGGGGAAGTGACCTCTATCAGTCTTCCTGTGCTGCTTCCCACTGGGGAGTGGGAGCCGTGCTGGGCTGTCTCCGCAGCCCGCAGTGCTGGGGAGTGTCGGTGCCGAGGGTCTCTTAGCCCAGAGTCCCTCCTTGGCGCCGTGTCGCATACGGAGGTTGGGGCGCTCCTCATGGACACTCTCGGTGCCGCGTCATGATGGTCCGTGGCAGGCTGGGGACGAAAAGCGGACTCCATCAAGAGCTGTTCAAGATGGAAGTCTGGCTCTTTCTTAGTCCTGGGGTGGAATGCCTTACGGATCCTGCACTTCTCTGTCAGTTGCGTCTCCCCCAGAGACTTTAGGCATGAGTCGGAGGGGTCGCCTGTTGGCATAGGCTTACTGCAGGATCTACAGGGCTTAAACCCTTGGGACTGAAGCATGTCCCCAGAAGGGATTGGGAGGTAACCCCAGCCACAATACCTTACCTACAAACTACAACTATATATACAGGCTGTAACTAACTACAAACTAACAACTACTATATACGCTAAGGGAAGCACTTGCTACGCAAGCGATTGCAGTTTCAACGACCGTCACTGGCGATAAGAAGGAACTGAGGAGGGGCTGGGTCAGCAGGCTCATATATTCAGTGCCATGAAGGCGTCACTTCTGGGGGCTCCCAGCTGACCCAACGGGAGTTGCTAAGGGAAAAACTTTCCGACAACTGTGCACACAACGCGCGCACACCTAATTGGAATCAATATGAGCAATCACTCGAAGAAGAGCCCGTGGGTGGATTTGAAGGCATTATTTGCCAGCCAAACAGTCTATTTACAGTGCTGGTATGAATGTGTTATAGTGGCATGACAGCAGAGCATTCAGCAGGGATGACATTAGTTAGACACAGGGGCGAGCTGGATAGTATTCTGCCTGTACTAGCAGATTCTACATTTGTCACATCACATCTACCTATCACAGAGACAGAGGAGAAAATGATAGGGCTGGAAAAGGAAAAGCTACATGTGCAACATAGAGGAATGTGTTGAAGTTTATGTGAAACTAAGGGTATGTCTACACTGCAGCTGGGAACATGCTTCATTGAACTACCACCTAAAAAGAGCAGTATGGCCTGCCCGGGTACAAACCTGGCTCTGTATCCTGATGGCTAACTCAGCCACTGCAGCCACTCTGCTATTTTTTGCACACTAGCTCAAGCAGAACTAGCGCAAGTCTGTCTACCCACACTGGAAAGCACACTCCCAGCTGCAGTGCAGACATACCCTGCAACTGAGGGTATCAGTGAGTAATTTTAGCACTCCTTATTCAACGTACGTTTCCTTGCAGCCCCCAAGATGTCTGAGACTAAGGCTATGTCTACACTGCAGAACCTAAGTCAGCACAGCTACGCCGGCATAGTCCATTAGTGTAGATGCAGTGAACATCGACAGGCGTTTTTTCTGCCAGTTTAGGAACACCGCATCGCTCAACAAAGGGAGCTATGCCAACAGAAGCTCTCTTCTGTTGGAACAGCTGCATCTACACTGGGGGTTAGGTTGGCATAGCTGTGTTGGCAAGGGGTGTGGTTTTTCACAGCCCTGACTGGTGTAGTTATGCTGATACGCGTTTTAGGTATAGACCAAGCCTACACCAGCCCTTATTAAAACCACTTGGCTAGTGATGAATGTGTCTTCATTCCCCTCACATCAATAAGACTGCAGGGGAACTGCACACCTAGAAGTTCCCCACAACGTCCAATGTGGGAGGAAGGGGCAATACACCTACCCATCCTGAACAACCAACCAACCATACCAACTGGAATGTTCCCTTGAGACAGAACCTGGGAAGAAGTTGATGAACTTAGCTCTCTCTCTTCTATGTTCTTCTTTTTTTCCATCTTTTCTCTCTGTCTCTTTCCCAACCTTCTTAAATATTCCATCATAGTTAATAAATCTAATATATTGACCATCTTATCTGACTGTATGAAAAATAATTAAAAAAAATCTTGCTTTATTTTTTGTTAGTTTTATTCAAGAAGAAAGAAAAACCCTTGTGTTTTCTACTTTGTAGTGAATCCATCTCTACAGGTCTGTGCTTCATATCATTTTACAGCAATAAATAATGCGACTAGAACTAGCACTCCATCCACTGGACAAAATTACTACATTGCTTTGTTACACATTATAGTCTTGTCTATCCTAGCGATATATAAGTGCAATCACTGCTGGAGCTCTGCTAGTGCTGCCATTAAGGGAAACTTGGCATCGAATTCAGGCATATTTTTAATCCACCAGCAATAAATACGAAATAATAATTCAGTAGTTTAAATCCCTTTGTCTTTCTGCACTAGATTCTACCCTTAGTAGCACGGTGGAGCTGCACCTGTGTAGAAAAACGCTTTAAAACATTAAAAGGATAGGGAACCTCCTTCTGCTTAGTAACTGAGTGGCTTTGCTTTAACCCATTTAAGTTTCCTTTTGAGCACTATACAAATGAATGAAAATCATAGCCATCCCAGCATTGGTTATTCAGCACTGTGGCACTCTTATCAAATTGCTAGCAGTCCCACTTAAGTGCTGGGCCTGTTTTTGCAGTATATTGTAAAATACAAATGAAGCCTTTACAGCACAAAAGAGTACAATTTCCTCTCATTAGCAATCACTTTGCAGCATGGGTCTGCGCTGCAGTTGGTTTACTGGTTTCTCAAAGCTATTTCTGTGGCTCTCTCAGCTACAAGCTCATCCATTATCAAATTGTTACCCATATACATAGCATACCCTTGTCTGCATCTTCTTCCTATTTTCTGCTTTGGAAAAAAAAACCCACCACAGTAATTATTAATTAATGTATTCCTTTCTGTATGCAACAAATGGAAGAGAAATTATTCTGCAAAGCAGAAGATCAATAAAATTGCTTACTTTCACTTGTGAAGGAAAATATAACAAATTTCTACAGCATTTCTGTTATGGTATAATTAATTTTCAATAAAGAATTAATATTACATTTTAGTTTAATTGTACTTTTTTCAATCAAAAATTAATAGAAATGTAAGTTTTCTTTTGATATGAAAAGAAAAAATGCTCAGTAAATATAAGGTCCTATTTTTTGTTAAAGTGGCCTGCAGCTCCTTCTAAATATGAAAAATGGTTTCATCGCATGGTTAAACATAAAACAAATTGCAGTAACAGGATATTGCACTTTTTTATATGGGTGAATTTCAAAAGAATACAAAGCACACTCTTGGAAATGTATGGCTATGAGTATTTTTTTTTTTTTATTCCTTTAAGGATTAAATTGCAAGGGATTTGATAGCTCCAAGAGTAACACCACACAGCACACCCAGGGCCAACTGCCCTCCCCACCCATCTTCTTCCTGTGGGCATACTTGCTTGCAGCCTCTACTTTGCTGCTGCTGGCAAACATCCTCCTGGAAGACCTGGGAAGAGCAAATTCATGAGTCCTGCCCAGAGAAATGCATGCAAACAATTTCATCATGCTAGAGCATGAAACAGAGAGATCGTATATACAAAACAGAGAGATTGTGTATACAAAACAGAGAGATTGTGTATACACTTACACACACACACACACACGTGTTGTCAAATGTACAAAATTAAGTGGAAAATATTTTTCCTTTTATCTTTAGTAATCTTAGGGGGTTACTTGAAATATTAAGTACAAAATTTCAGACAGAAGTGTAATTTTCGAGTTGGTGGGATTTCTTTATGCAAAGCATTTTAATAACATGTAAACCTCTCCTGGGTGGTCTCTCTCTTATTTTTAATACTCAGTCTAGAATCTTGGCTTTCACAGTTACCTTGGATCCCATCCCTTCTTACCTAGCCTTGAATGTTATTTCATAGTTCTTCCAGTCCGCTAAGAAGGCCATCTTCCTTCATCTGTACAATAGTTTTATCTGTGTGCACAGAGAGATTAAAGGCTGGTGTCATACAGATGGAATGAAGGAAGAAGCAGTAACATTTAAACACAGCCTAGATATGCAGGTCAAGAAAGAGGGCACAATCAAAGACTAAAGCAAGATTAACAGACTTGAGTGGCGGGGAGATGGATCCACAACAACAGAGAAGCGGGAGAACGGGAATGGATGATATTTTGGCATGTTAATTTTAAGTTGATGGTGAGACATGCAGACACAGAAACAAAAGCTCAGATGCCTCTACTCTGCCAGAGATACCAGCCTCTCACTTGTTAAACTTTCAGTGCAAAGGTGGTTGTCTTTCTCCCGTGCTCCCCTCAACATGTGTAAGGATAAAGTCTTTTCCTGGAGCCATATTGTAAGGTTTGAGGCCTTTTTCTGCAGCCATATTAGGAGAGCAGCAGCCATGAGCTAAGAATAGGGTTGCCAAACCTTCCGGACTGACCGGGAGTCTATGAGAATCGGCAGCAATCTCCCAGTGACTACTGAAAGCAAACTGGGAGATTTTAATAGGCCACTAAAAGTCCAGTCGGCAGCACAGCGGGGCTAAGGCAGGCTCCCTACCTGGCATATCCAGCTCCTAGGTGCAAGGGTGGCCAGGGGCTCTTTGCAAACTGCCCCTGTCTCCAGCGCCAACTCTGCACTCCCATTGGCTGGGAACCGCAGCCAATGGGTGCCTGCAGGCAGGGGCAGCATGTGGAGCCACCTGTCCGGCCCTGAGCCTAGAAGCCAGAGGGACATGCCGGTTGCTTCCAGGAGCCACCTGAGGTAAGCGCTGCCCAACCAGAGCCCACACCCCTCACCCCCTCCCACACCGCAACCCCCTGCCCCGGCCCTGAGCCCTCTCCCACACCTGTGGTGCCAGGATTTGGGGGAGATGGCATTTTGCCATCCTTGGTGGCAATTCGGCGGCGGGGGGGTCCTTCCGTGTTCCGGGTCTTCGGCAGCAATTCTGTGGTGGGTCCTTCACTTGCTCTGGGACCCGCCGCCGAAGTGCCCTGAAGACCGGGAGCGTGGAAGGACCCCCCTGCCGCAGAATTGCTGACGACAACCAGGAGCGTGGAAGGACCCCCGCCTAGGGCGCCAAAAACCCTGGCACCGCTCCTGCCCACACCCAAACTTCCTCCCAGAGCCCACAGCCCAACCCCATGCCCCAGCCCTGATCCCTCTCTGGCCCTCCAAACCCCTCGGTCCCAGGCCGGAGCCCACTCCTGCACCCCAAACATCTCATCCCAGCCCCATCCTGGAGCTTGCACCCCCAGCCGGAGCCCTCACCTCCTCCCGTACCCCAACCCCCTGCCCCAGCCTGGTGAAAGTGAGTGCAGGTGGGGGAGAGCGAGTGATGGAGGGAGGGGGGATGGAGTGAGCAGAGGGTGGGGCCTCAGAGAAGGGGCAGGGCAGGGGCGTGGCTTCAGAGAAGGGGCGGGGAAGAGGGCAGGGGAAGGGTGTTGGGTTTTGTGTGATTAAAAAGTTGGCAACCATACCTAAGAAGCAGACGGCCACATCTTCACATTCCATCTAAATTACATTAAAACAATGTGCTGTTAAAGAAGGCACTCCGGTACTAATAGTACCCACCATCACCAGATAAAGAAACAAATCTTAAGATGGTTAAAGAAAACTTTGTTTGATAGCATTCTGTCTGGCAAGAAATCATTTACCAACAGTTGTGATTGTAAAATCTATACTTCTATTGTTTTGCCTTTATGGTCCCTACTTCTCTATTGTTTATTTGTATGATTTCTGTATGGTTCTTTGATTGTTTCTGTCTATTGCATAACTAATTTTGCTAGGTATAAATCAATTAAGGTGGTGGGGTATGATTGGTTAAAGAATTGTTTTACAATACGTTAGGATTGGTTAGAGAATTGTTTACTAATATTTTAGTAAAATGATCGGTTAAGGTATAGCTAAGCAGGACTCAAGTTTCACTATATGAATTGGGTCCAAAAGGAAGTTCTTTGGAACCAATTTGGACACAGCTCCAACATCAGAGCTGCCAGACCTCAACACCCTGCCAATGACATTGTGCAGAAGCTAGAGTTCCCCAGATGACCTGATTCTGACCGGCCATCAGGAGAAGTTCATCTACCTTATTGGGAGTGGTGAGCATTGTATGCTTAGTGTGTACATTCTATTTTGGTGATTATTAATAAATAGAGGTTAAGTAGGATATTACTGTGTAAGGCTCTTTCACTGGTAAAAGACCCCGCAAACCCGCGGAGTGTAAGGTTACACCCTGAGCCCACAGAAGGGTAAGGGTGGGTGCCACTAGAGTGTGCAAGTAACAGAGAATTTTGTGCAGGTAACACATGGGAGGAGCTCCCTATAAACATCTGCAAAGCCAATTTGTTGTCTTACTTCAAATCTCTCCTCAAAACTCTCCTGTGCTGTGACACCTACAAAAAAAATGACAACAGTTAGGCAGCTGTCTCATTGCTTCTTTGTGCTCCCCCATATGTCTGTCTGTATCCACCTGCACTCTTGTCTTATACTTCAATTGTAAACTCTTTGGTGCAAGAACCATCTTTTGTTCTGGGTTTGTACAGAATGTAGCACAATGGAATCCTGAGTCCATGACTGGGGCTCCGAGATGCTACCGCAACTCCAGTAAAATCAATAATAAAAAGGTCAGGCCTGGAGATTTCTGAGTCATCAGCATAGAGATGGTAATTGAAACCATGTGATCAGATAAGATCACTTAGAGCAAGGATGTAAAGGAAAAGGAGATGGAAAGGGCTAAGGACAAAGCCCCAAGAGACACCCATGGAAAATGGGATAAGGGAAAAGAACCCACCAAGAGGTGCTGAAGGACTGACCAGAGATACAGAAGTGGAACTAGAAGATAAAAGGGTCATGAAAGCCATGGGGAGACAAGATTTCAAGAAGAAGAGTGCAACCAATGGTGTAAAGAGCAGCTGAGAGTAGGTAGGGCCCTGAGATTTGGCCATGAAAAGATCATCAGAGACCTTTGCTAGAATGCCTTTTAGTAGAGTGGAGAGGGTGGAAGCCTGATAGGAGGGGATACATCCAGGATCGAGTTGGAAGAAAAGTCGAGGCAATGATTGCAGACAGTGTGTTCAATGAGTCTGGAGATGAAAGGGAGAAGGAAGATGGTGTGGCGGTTGGAAACGAAAATGACTTAGGAAAGGATTTTTTAGGAAAGCAGCGACTATAATGTGTTTGCCTTGTGAAGGGAAAGAGCATGCTGAGAGTGAGACGTTAAAGAGAGAGTGTGGAGCCAAAGTGGGTCACTAGGAGACATGGAATGTTTTCTCTAAGGAAGGAAGAATGATTAGAAAAGGAAAGGTGACAAGAAACTTACGTGTCAGTGACAGGAGAGCAAGAAGAGAAAGTGAGGTGGGAGTGGTGGGACAGGTCCTGTTGGATCTCACCTTCAAAACCTTCTGTTTGAAAGGTCACAGTATCCTATACAGAGAGGCAGGAGGGCACAAGATTAGAAGCCACATAACTGACTGCTTAACGTACCTAGGACTGAAATACTGATAAAAACATAACAATGTCATGTCAGTAACCTACCGGACAACTGGCCAGGGACACTTTGTTCAATGAGGGAGGAGAATGCTGCAGCAGAGAGAGGCAGGAAATGGTTTTCCTGTCCTGTGAATGTTTTCAAGAGTTCAGAAATTGTTCCCACTCCACATCAAGATGAAACTGAGAGATGGGGGCGGGAAGGAGACAGACAGAGGCAGACAGACAATAATCAATAGCCTAGTGGTTAGGGCAGTCATGTGAGTTGTAAGAAACCCAGATTTGAATCCCTGCTCTGCAGGGACTTGAATTTGAGTTCAAGCCACTCAGAGACTCTGGGATTGAATTTGAGTTGCTAAACTGAGTTCAAAGCTGAATTGCCAAGTCTTTATTTCTGTTAATCCCAGTTAGCTAACCCTACTTTAAAAAAAAAACACATTTAAAAAAAAAATCCATCTGCCCCCTCTTTGTCTCTCATTTTGAGCAGACATTCCATCCTGGACCTCAATGGAAGTTTCATCAAATCTGGTATGTTCCTCTGAACAGTTTCAGTTAGGTGAATCTTCATTTTCCAACAAAAAATTCTTGACCAGCTCTACTGTTCAGCTAGCCAGGACTCAGCAAAGAAAAGACCTTGCTCAATAGACATGGGAGCTGGCAAACACAAAACTAGATAAACTGCCGTGTTCAGTCTCTGACAGTGAAGTCAAATGGGAATGTAGGTCTGCATAATAAACAAGCCTGGTCTATAAAATCAGCCTTCTAAGAAGCCAGTCTGAAAGTACTGCAGGCTACTGAGAAGCCATGTCAGAAATTACACCAGAGAAAAATATCAAACTAAATATTTTATTATTTCTGGAGGACAATCAGTCTTGTAAATAAGCACATTTTAACTTTAAGGAATTGAGTGGTCTCACTGAGTTGAGACTGCTCAGATGTTTAAATTAAGTATGTTAGAGTGTGCAGGATCAGGGCTCATATCCAGATACCAGAATATCCAAGAACTCAGCATACTAAACAAACGGAAGTGCTGACCTATCATATTTATGGAAGAAATATTATCTGATGTCTTAGACCTTTTTTAAGCTCTATTATATAGAGAGAACTGTTATTGTATTCCATTGCTCAAACAACCTGATAACCCCAAAGCAGAGGTGGCAGTATGACCTTCCATGTGGCTTATATCCGGGAACAAGATAGGATATTTATAGGCATCCAGAAGAGAGCAGAATATTAACTTAGAGAGCTTCCAGTATTTTTCTCTTACAAAGCAAAAATGAGGGGAATTAAATATAATAAAACAAGCCCTTTAGCAGAGATTATACAATCAGCAAGACTGTAACATGCTAAATTATGGGTTACCCATATAAATAAACAATATACATTTTGTGACAAAAGTTCAGGTTTAACAACCTTAAAGAATAATAAGGAGGACTTGATCACCCTTAGCGTGGATGATCCTGAAAAAAAAGTCATGGTCCTGCTCTTGTCCTCACTGGAATCCATGGGAATCGTTACATTGACTTCAGTGGGCTTTGGATCAGGCTCTTGGGGCCAGATTTTAAAGGCATTTAGGGCACCAGACTTGCATTGATTTCAATGGGAGTCAAGCACCTAAATACATTTAAAAATCTGGCAGTGACTGGCTGCAGTATGTCAAAGAATAGACAGGAGGAATTGTGAGTTTGGAAGGCAGAGTACTGGTTTGTTGTTTACTGTTTATTAATTATGAGATAATCTTAACCCTTTCCTTCCCCAGATCCTATTTTCCTGTTCCCAGTAAAGTCCCCCATTCGTTATACTGTTATTTTGGGTGTCATTCCCTTGCAGGGTTTGTTTTATATACTTTTTGTCTCTTGTACTGTGTGTTATGCTCCTCAAAGGACAGCACCCCTGAGCGTGAAACAGAGAGGAGTCACTTTGGGTGGAGGCACCAGGCACCAGATAAGCAGGACCCACCCAACTCTTGTGAAGAGGAGGGGGAGAAGTCACTGCAAATAATGGTGATAGAAAGCCATTTCTCCAGAGAGGGAGAAGAGAGGAGACTTGAGCCACAGCTCAGGGAGGGGATACAATAACAAGAAAGGCACTCACAAAGCAATGACACCCATCTACATAAGCATCCCGATCCAAAAAAAAAAAAAGAATAAAAACTTATTACATAAACCTTATGAATATACACATTATTGGCACACACACTCCAAACAGAGACTTTTCCCAGAAAAGGGAGAAGAGTCTGAGACACCGAGTTCACTACAAACTTTGCTATTGCTATTTATTTTCTATGGATGGCATTCAGATACCACAGTGATGGGTGGCAGTATAAAGGCTAATATCCACAGACAGACATTGCGAAGATGTTAATATTAATTTAAGTATGTTGCTTAAAGTTTTAAAAGTAAACTGGGGGGGGTGAGGGGTTGGATGCCGAATTTGAGACATCTTAAAAGGACCCTGATATTCAGAGTGGGTCCTCAGCACTTTCTGAAAGTCTGTTCCCCATGGTATCTCAAACTGGACTCTGAAAAATTGGAGCTTGCAAAATCATTCTTGAAAAAAATAGCTCCAGATACTTATTTTTATTTATTTCTATTTTAAACTCACTTTGAAATTATTGGCAATTTGTAAATTTAAAGAAGCTATTCTACAATATCGGGGGATGGGGAGGAGATCCACCAAAGGAACCAAATAGTGTAAGCATGTACAGATTTTATATTGTCTTTTTTATAATTGATGAAATGTGATTTAAACTGTCAGAGCCTCTGAAGGGGATCACTCACTGCAGGTACTTCCTAGTGGTCAGGGGAATGTATAGAAAGCTTTCTTCTTACTGGTGCCCCTTGTTAACAGATACTCTGACCCTGCAGTGATCTGCACCTTCTGTGATTTGGGTCTTTGGCCAGGCCATGAGTTGTATCCACCCCTTTTGGGGACACAGAGAGTCCAACAAAGGATAGCCTCACTGTCAGGCAAGGAGTTCCAGGACAATGTCCATGGTTTGTGACCCTCCAGGTTGTAGGGTCTTCCTACTCCAGATTCCCCTGTTTCCAGGGTAGGCTTTTCACCTTGAGCAGGGTCCTGTGGGGGGGGGCAGAGTTTTTGCACCAAAAGGTGCAGCACTGCTGCTCCCCTGGATTGTTTCCTACTAGTCTCTTTACTCAAAAGGACAAAGCCAAACATACAAACAAAATAAATCAAAGGTTAATTCGCAGACCTCACAGTTGTCCAGAAACCTCTTTCCCTCAGCAGGTCAGATAGATTCTCAATAGTCAGGGGCCCCAGGCAGTTGGACTTCCTCCTAGTGCTCCCTCTGAGGTGAAGGTCCGTTTACCTCCCCCAGCTGCCTGGTGCTGAATTGCTCGCTCTGCCCCCTAGCTCCTCCTCCAGTCCATCCATGCTTTGCAGGTATGGTGGCCGGGGCCCAAAGGGGATCTTTAAACCCTTACTTTCCACTGCACCCCACCACAGTGCTATATAGCAATCTTTGTCTTTCTGGAGGAGTCTGCAGAAATTTCAGGGAACCTTCTTTCCAACTGGGCTGTTGATATTCCCTAACCAGCAGGGATTTTCAACAACAGGAGTAAAGCTGATGAAAGTATTTCATTACATATTTATTTTAATGCAAAATTCAACTCAACTTTAATTATAATTATGGAGTCAGAACAGCATCTCCATGATTAACATCCTATTGTCTTATTTGGAAGCAAGAAGAGAAAGGAAGATAGACACAAAGAGCATACATGAGTGGGTAATTTTCTTTCTATCGTCTGACTTTCAGATCTCTCTAATCTTGAAAAACACTTCAAAGGAATTTTCCTTATTTGGTTTCTCAAAACTTCTGTATTTGTCATTTGCATTTCTTAGCTTTGCTAACAGTTCTGCTTTTTTTAGTTCAATCAACATTCTACTCAACTAAGAATGGCAATTTCAGGGTGTTTGGATGTATTCATGTAATCTATAGTACATGTGCATATTGAATTTAAACTGTGTTTTGCATTCAAACCAAAGGCATAGATGTATCTGTTAACTAGCTACAGAACTTAACAAAGAAGTCACTGAACCGAAGCCACTGAATTTCACAAATAGCTTATTCACTGCTAAGCAATTGCTAAATCTCACAGAAGAGTTTTGAGCAGCTGCTGGACACATATTCAGCTGCTTAGGAACCTAGTATAAGAATATTTAATAAAACCACAAGTTCTTTTTGGCTCAAAAATAGAAAAGAGAGATTAATTACCGCAACTTTTATTGTTTGAGAGTTGCCTTCATGCTTTCACACTTGTGGGAGGTGGTGCCCCTGGCGTTGAGCTGTGGAACTGCCTTAAAAAGCCAGTCTGTTGAGGAGTGCATGAGAGAGATCACACAAGAGTAACATCATCTCCCTACTCTGTATAAAGGAGTGCAGCCCCCTTCCCCCCACTGCTGATTCAGGGAGCAAACAAAATTTGCCTAAATGACCACAGGCTAGTGTGACATTATACCCCATATTCTTTATGGAACTATGCTTATGATATGGATATGGCATAACAAATATATTTTATGCAAGATGGGTCTTGTAAGGTATCATTGGAAAGATTATGATTTACTGAATGTGATTATGAAATTTGTATGCATGTATCATTTCTATATCTGGAGTTAGGGATATTAACTATGTAACAATTACAACTGTGTGTGTATTTGGGAGACACCCACCAGACAATAGGCCATCAGCCTTGATGGGCCATTAGGAAGAAACAATAAGCCTTTGGAGATACTAATCTGTCTCCTTCCTACTGGGTCAGGTGGTCCTGTCACCTGATACTAAACACCATCATGGACTTCCAGTAATTTTCCACTAAAAGGAGTGGGAGGTCAAGACTGGGAAACAAAAGATTCCTGCCTTATGTAAATCTTATTTAAGGCTGGGGAGTAAGGCAACAGGACTCCTCTCCATTGCCTTCCTGCCCAAGAAGAAAGACTTCTGTAAGTATCTGAAGAGACAAAGGAACTGAGTGGTGGGAAAGGCAAAGGCTGAGTCCAGACTAAGACAGGAGTATAGTCTGTAAAGAGAAATAACTGGAACTCTAAACTACAGAAACTCTGCAACTTGCCTAAAACAATATTTAGGGTGAGAAATTATTTATTGAAACTAGTCTCGAAGATCTTAAGCTTAGTATGCGTGTTTTGCTTTATTTCATAGAATCATAGAACCATAGAATATCAGGGTTGGAAGGGACCTCAGGAGGTCATCTAGTCCAACCCCCCTGCTCAAAGCAGGACCAATCCCCAACTAAATCATCCCAGCCAGGGCTTTGTCAAGCCTGACCTTAAAAACCTCTAAGGAAGGAGATTCCACCACCTCCCTAGGTAATCCATTCCAGTGCTTCACCACTCTCCTAGTGAAATAGTGTTTCCTGAATCCAACCTAGACCTCCCCCACTTGAGACCATTACTCCTTGCTTGGTAATCTGCTTTGTTCTGTTTGCTATCTCTTATAATCAAAATCTGCCTTTTATATTTAATACATTTGTTTTTGTTTATTATTAAACCCAGTTTGTGCAATTTCTAACTGGGGGGGGGGGAGGGGGTAAGAAATCATGCACATCTTCCTCCACATTGAGGGAAGGGACGAATTTATGAATTTATGTTGTATAGATTTCTCTACAGCGCAAGACAATATTATTTTGGGTGTACTTTCCAGAGCTGCACTTGGGTGCCGGTCAATTTCCTAGCTGAGTCTTCTCCTAGAGAGCTGTTTGCAGACTCTGTGATTCTACAGCTGGTGCATCCCTACCTGTGTGTGTGTGCGTGCTGCCAGACACCAGAGAGCCTAATTCAGCAAAACAGGGAGAGGGAGCCCAGGCTAGTGGAGCAGGCTGGCTCAGTGAAACCCCACTACATCAGGTGACATCCCAGACGGGGGCTCTAACCCATCACAGTTCGATCTTCCCTCTGCCTAGCTTATTATTACTATTTTCTTGTAGTTATTTTGTGTAGAATAATATAGCACACATAGCATGCCCTTATCCCAGGAGCCTTTGGACCCTCAGTTCATATCAGCCCGCAAACCTTGTAAGGGCTTCAAGAGATGTGCCTGCAGGCAGCCCAGCAATCATACTGGAGACTGACACCACATCTAGTGCCTGTCTGGGTGAGATCTGCTCAGTGGGCAGTTTGTTGTGCTTTCACTCCCCACACTAGAAGGGAGAGAATTTTGAGGCTCCAGGCTCATCTGGCTTCTCAATGCATACAGTCTGATATACCTACAGGCCCATTGAGGGTACTCAGACCAGCCGTTGAGCCAAAATCATCTGACACGACACAGGATCCAAGATGTATCTTGCTGTTGCAGCTTCAGCACTGCCTTACATCATATCTCCTCATTCTTATCCTGGAAGCAAATTCCTTACCCAGCACCACTAGTGCTGGCTAAATCAAAGTGACACTGAGGACCAAACTGGCACTGCCTATTACAGTTTCAGTAGCCTTGGTAATAATGCAGGACATGCTTATCTTGGTTCCTGCCCTCATTAGGCACTATTACCCTAGACACTGACTCCAGACCTATTCTCCAGCACCAACGTCTCTGCCTCATCATCGCAAGTCCGTGCAGATGCCTACCAGAATGAAAGCAAGGAGAACAAGACCCATCAAATGGGCAGAAGCAGTAGAAAGATGCCCACAAAGAAGAACATGTCTGATTCATAGAAATTCATTTTCTCTTTGGGTCTTCTATAGCATAGCATCTATTTGCTGTAGTATCTGAGAAACCAACAGTCTAACTGATTTCTTAAAATAAAACTTGCCCAATTGTCTAACGGTTCCTTCATCTATACACTTACTATGTGTCACTTACATGTAACAATTTATAACTTCGCTAGACACTAAAAATCATGGACAGAATAGACACTGGATTTATGGTTTATTACAATATCTATAACCCACTAACAACATCCGCCCCAGCTGCCTTTCCTTCCCACTTCCTTCCTTTCTCCCTTATGATTGGAGGGGTGTTAATGGGCCACTACACCTCGAATGATGCCTTGCAATATGTGTTAAGTAATTATGTTAAACAATCTGTTCCACCTTGTACTTAGCTGTGACACTCTGAGTATGTTTCCCAGTCCTGAAGAAGAGCTCTCTGTAAACTCAAAAGCTTGTCTCTCGCCAAGAGCAGCTGGTCCAATAAAACTTATTACCTCACCTACCTTGTCTCGTGTAACAATGGTGACATCCAATGGCTGGATGGGAAAGTCACAATTCCTTTGAATTGAGATGTACAGTGTTCCAGGCTTCATATTTCAGTTCTAATTCTTTCTGTACCACAGCCCCAGGCAGTTCCAGTGAAGGGACATGTGATGAATTATATAGTCATTCTTATACCAATTTCTTCTTTATCCTGCAGCCTTTTTTATCTTTATTTTCTTTAAACGGAATGTGGTGTTCTTTTTCACTTGCTATTCCTAACTATTTTGTAACCATATATCACTCCAGAGGGTCTAATTCAGCAGTGGGAGAAGGAATTCCTCTGTATGATTTATAAAGAGCTTTGGAATCCTCGGTGCTGAGAGGCTGTATGGGCTCAATCCTTCTTGCCTTATTCTAACTTATGGCAATGGGAACCAGGATGGATAGTTCTCTGAAAACATCCACTCAATGTGCAGCGGCAGTCAAAAAAGCAAACAGAATGTTGGGAATCACTAAGAAAGGGCTAGATAAAAAGACAGAAAATATATTGCCTCTATATAAATCCATGGTACACTCACATCTTGAATTCTGTGTGCAGATGTGGTCGCCCCCTCTCATAAAAGATATATTGGAATTGGAAAAGGTTCAGAAAAAGGCAACAAAAATGATTAGGATGTGGAACAGTTTCTGTATGAGGAGAGATTAATAAGACTGACACTTTTCACCTTGGAAAAAAGACGACTAAGCGGGGATATGATAGAGATCTATAAAGTCATGACTGGTATGGAGAAAGTAAATAAGGAAGTGTTATTTACTCCTTCTCATAACACATGAATTAAGGGTCACCAAATAAAATGAATAGGCAGTAGGTTTAAAACAAACAAAAGTAAGTATTTTTTCACACAACGCACAGTCAACCTGTGGAACTCCTTGCCAGACGATGTTGTGAAGGCCAAGACTATAACGAGGTTCAAAAAAGAACTAGATAAATTCATGGAGGATAGGTCCATCAATGGCTATCAACCAGGATGGGCAGGGATGGTGTCCCTAGCCTCTGTTTGCTAGAAGCTGGGAATAGGCTATAGGGGATGAATCACTTGATGATTATCTGTTCTATTCTTTCCCTTTGGGCACCTTGCATTAGCCACTCTCAGAAGACAGGATACTGGACTTGATGGACCTTTGGTCTGACCCAGTATGGCCATTCTTATGTTATGTTCATTTTCCATAGCATTGATTCCTTCACACTCCTGCTAAGACTACCAAGAAGGGGGCCAATTGTGGTGGTGGATTTTGTAACATGGAACATCTCCAGCAGGAATTGGACTGAGGTCAGCTCATCTCACCAAGGATAAAGAGCTATCATATGAATGACTCTGATTCATTCCAGACCCATGCCACATTTATTCCTTCAGCTGTTAAGTGTGTCTGATTATCAGTCATCTATACAGAGGGTTTTTTAATCCTCAGTCAGACTATTCATAGGGAAGGGGAAAAGTTATACTTAGATGTCATTTAGGAGTCCCATGTGCAGTTCACTATTTCTGTGTTCACCTGTGTTTCACTGGTGAAACTGTATAAAAAGAAGAAGAATATAGGCTCTTATCTTGAATTCCTCCCTGGCTTCCAGAAACACACACATTTTTTTTTTCCAGACAGAAAGACTCCTACTTCTTTGCAAGTTTGCTAATTCTTTATAAAAATAGGAAAATCAAAAGGAATATGTCAAAAATGTTCATTTAAATTGACTCTCTTATTTCCAACCCTCCACATCCCCTCCCGTGCCCCTCCCCAAAAAATCCCTCTAAAACTTTCCCACTGTTTGTGGAACATGATGCCATTAGGCTGCTGACCCTCCCTTAAATACTTAAGAAAACCAGGCAGTTATAAACAGCCACCGACTAATCAATGTGCTTAACAAAGAAAATGATAGTTGGTTACATCTATATTGGGAAAATGTTCCACCAAAGATAGGACACTGGAAGAGCTAGGGTAGCTAGGGCACAGATTTTTTTACCACCATGCTGTCTAAATCCAGAGGCTTAGATGACAGTGATAAAATCACCTGTTCTCTGTCTACAGCACTCTCTATTACTAACACTGGCAGAGCTGCACTGGTGCTGATAGATGTCTACAATAGGAAAATTTGGAGGCAAGACCTGTAGGTCTGCTTACTAAACCAGAAACTGTCATTTGAGGAGAAACACCACTTTTTGTAATGTAACAAAGCAAAATGGTTGTACTTAAATGTCAGGAACTGGTTTGCCATATCAAAAAACCACCACACCCCTACACTCTTGAGATTGTTTGTTAGTTGCTTGTTCTACTAGAGAAATTCTCAATGCTGGGGTAGAGACTTGGAAGTGAATCCACAAAACATATTTTGGAGAGTAGGGAGATAAGGTGTACAAACTTTGTCTACAGAATCAAGCTTTCATTAAAAAAGAAGTTTGTGGCCATTCTGGTTGTGGAGATAACCAATCATTTGTAAATAGCTACAGCAATTAGGTTTATTGAATATTTAGCACAAAAAATCAATATTTATGCAGAAGATATGTCAAAATGTCAAAAAGAATGTTTGAATTATTTTTAATGTGCAGCTGTGGATACTGAATATAAACACAGACTTTGGCCATGTATGGCACAATAAACTTGCATTATATTTCACAGGGTGGGTGAGGTAATATCTTTTATTGGACCAACTTCTGTTGGTGAGAGAGACAAGCTTTTGAGCTTACCCAGATCCTGAAGAAGAGCTCTGTGCAAGTTTGAAAGCTTGTCTCTCTCACCAACAGAAGCCGTTACCCACCTTTTCTCTCTAAGATTCTGGGACCAACATGGCTACAACACTGCATATTATATTTCACAGCATTTTAGGGGCTAGAACAGTGGAAAATACTTTGAGTAGATTTTGGGTCATGGGTGAAGCCTCAGAACCTCTGGCCCTGGACACTGTCCCACAAGTACTAATGATCATTCATGTATTTATCAGTGACAGCTCCATCTTTAGAACAGCTGGGAATCCTCACCCCATTTGTGCTCAGTCAACCCACTTCAATAGGGCCAGGATTTCACCCTTGGAGCTCTGGCCTGCCTTAGATAAACTATAACATGTACTCCAATAAATGTATCTCAGTCCCATGTCCATGCGATAGCTGATCATTTAACAGCAGAGTGCTTCCATTTTCCAGATGTGGGATTTAATCAGGCCCCTGCTTGTAGTACATACATCAAAAGATAGCTTTAACACTGCAGAACTCAGTGGAGCAACTGCATTTATTGACCAACCCACAATACATGCCTGGCACTTACTAAAGCACCCATAATTAAATGAGCACATGTGAAGCTAAGAAGGGGGTACATTGCACACTCTAAAAGTTTGGGAACCAATAGTATTTGAAACAAAAGTAAGAAGTACTGGGCGAGGTGACTTCTAGCTCTAATCTTCCTCCATGCTTTTTTCTAATGTGGTTTACCATTGTTTTGATACATTGTGCATATTGCAGTTTCTCTGTGTTCTCTAAACTCACAAAAAAGGGTATTCCCCATAGTACCTTCACTACTTTCTTTTCTTTTTAAAAAAACCATTGAGTAACAAATATTTATATTAAATCACACCTTTGAGAGTAACATGTAGAAACCAACATCAGAGCCAACAGGAAAATGTTAGAAAAGAGACATAGTAAGAAAAAAATCACAGTTATTTTGATTTAATGCAGAAGGGCTAACATGTGGCCTAATTAATGAAAATAGTATTAGTGTACCTTGAAATAAATATTCTTCTATTCCTTCTCACCAGAAGGAAAGTCTGGTTTTCAAAACATTGCAAACATCTCAAACTCAATGGCAAACACCAACAGTCATTGGAGCCCAAGCATATAACTAACAGTTTCTATGTATTAAACACTTGAAACACTTGAGTATGGTAACTGAGTTGATTATGCAAAGCAGCTGTTACAATTACACATCCCTTAAATAAAAATGTTATACAAAACAATATGAAGAACTTTTTTTTCCAAATTCTCTTTAACTCTCCTCATTGTTCATGTTACCTTCTGAAAAAAGTGAAAGAAAAAAATGCCCTGTATCTATTTTCTCCTTTTTCTAACTGAAACTTGTTACCTTCCCACCCTCTTGAAAATAACATCATTGCTTTGGTCTATGCCCATATTTCTGCACCAATAAGTTTAACGAGTGCACCATGGAACAGGTATTTTTTGTTAACTGTTACTGGACAGCACAGATGTTTATGGTGCCTACACAAATAAGGAAGATCTGCCACCTTTAAAAAACAATTTATTACACATTTTTGAGGGGAGAAAAGAGAGTGCTATTACAATAGTGATCATTGCATAAATTAATCCTCCTTCCCAATGTATGAAATGGTAGGAGCTGCAGTAGTACCAGAGACAGTTGCATTCTCCTGCTGCAGAGCAGAGTGACTATTAGACTATAGTAGCATTTTTTAATTATTTTACAACCAGCAGTTCACGTGAAGCCACATTACAAAGTATGGCGATCCATATGTATTTAAGGTATTTATTCAAAATATTGATTGCATTATACATGGGTTTTATCTCTTCTGTTCTGTAGAGTATCTTACAAGAGAACTATATATATACACACACACACACAGAATTAAAAAAATAAAAGCTAGAATAGGCATAGTGGAACTCCCAGGGTTAATCTTAGAACTCCAAATTGTCCTTTATGAACACAGATACAACAAAAGTTAGGAGGCCTTGGCTACCTGAAGCAATAGAAATAGGAAATGTTTTTGAATTTCCTTTATTTCTACCTCTGGCCTAAATATCAATCACTGGAAAGTTTTTTTTAAAAAGGAAGTTTGCAAATAGAATGTTTTGAAATAGATATTTTGCAGGAATGAGACCAATTCAACCTTCCATTCAGTGATAATGGGAGTAAGGGCCACTTGTAAAGTCCCCTGTATTTTGATAGGAGGAATGAAGAAGTTATTCTGGAACACTTGCTGTGCATGCTCAGGCATCTAAACATGTTTGAATTTTCTCTTCATTGGCCTCACTCTGGACAGTTCTGCTTGAAGACCCCTGCCTCCCAAATGTTGAGTGCCGTCATCTCTCACAGAGATCTTATAATAGTAAAACTAAGTGGCACTAGCTTAATTTTATACTATTGATAGAACTTTCACCCCAAATATGTCTATGTCAGAGGTAGACAAGGTGTCTATATTACGCCTATGAATACAAAATTAGAACATTGTTCTATAATGAACACCATGGACTCCCACCACAGTAGGTACTTGTATGATCTTCACCACTGTAGTATCCAAGTGCCATGGTAGAGGTAAAGTAGAGATGACTGGCTCCATGAAAACTGCCTATCTTCCTGCTCTGATCCCATAGTAGCCCCTCTTGCAGCCAGCTGTGGGAGCTACTGACACATACAGGGCAGCAGGCTCAAGTTTCTCTTTGCTCCCAAAGCCCTTAGTTCCATGAAAACACATCAGGCCTAGCTTCCCAGAGCTGCCCTTTGACCTATGTATGGCCTATGCCACCATCCTCAGAGCTGCATGTACTTTTCTGGTTAGTAGGAAGGTTTTACTGAGATAAGTGAGAGAAAAAAATATAGAGTAAAAAAACCAAGAAGATTAAAAAATAAATACTCAGAGAACCAACAAAAGCCAAGGAAAAGTGTGTAGGTATCCATCCAATAATTCATTGGAAAGCAACAAAGAGAGAGTGGGAACTACTAGCTTAAAGTAGGAGAAAGAGCCCATTTTGTTCCCTAGAACACTGCAATATGTAAACTCTAATTCCAATTCTAGGAATATTTTTTCCATTTTATAAAAATATTTCAGCTCCACAGAAGATGCAGAATGAAGACATTTACATTTCATATATTTGCTAGCTGCCAAAAGTATTTGTATGAAGGTTTGCCAGTTGAAAGCCTCGTAGATAATGTCAGGATGTTCTAATGAAGAAATAGGACATTTGTTCCCATGGTGACAGATGGATGTGAAATTCAAGTTAATATTACTGCAGCAGAAAGCAGACACAGCTGAGCTTTATTAATGTCATGAAGAACACAGGAAAAAATCAATCAAATGTTCATTTTTAAAAATTTTGGTCTAAGCTAACAATTCCCCTTTATGTTTACCTCTTTTCTCTAAACAATGGTTCTGGAGAGAATTCTTTTTTCCTTTTCAGGAGCTGGTCTGGGATCAGTGTTTGGAACAAATATCAAATACGATGTGCACCTTTCGGGAGACCTGGCACAGTAAATGATCACTTAAGCGCACATTGTGGTACAAGGCATGTCTCTTCTCTTGTTGGCCATTTAAGGAATACACTATATAGGAGATGGCTACCTATGTCATCAGGGATCTCCATGTAGTATGCTTCATAAATCTGGTATAACGTACACCTAGGTGAGAGGGTTGTTCTGGCATTAAGCTAATCGGGGATAAAGGTTTGCAGAATGTTTTATATTATAGAATATGCTGAGAATGAAAAGCATTATAAAGACCACAAATTAAAAAAAAATCTATCAAACCCATTTCTTTGTCAAATGTTGATATCCAGTCAAACTTGCTTTCAGTTATAATTCAAATCTACATTTGGAAGAATGTTGATTATTAAAATATTTGCAATCACAGAGGGCTGCCTTTTAAATCTCTTATCAATCAGTACAACATCAGGGCGAAATGTTCACTTCATACTCTTTGCAACAGTATGACTAAGCAAGTTTGATCATTGTGCATTTTTACTTTCAACTTCTCCCAATATCCACTCAATTCCATTTAACAGTCCACTTAAAGTAGCAGCCACAGTGTCTTGCACCTGTAAAATCAACAATGGCAGATGTTAAAGTGGTATATGGATATACATATTGGGTGTATAGACACTAGATTAACATTCCATATTTGTTCTTAAAAATACAGGTATTGTCAAATCTGCCTGTTTTGTCACTGGCTTCCGGGTCCCTTAAACAGAACATGTTTCTTAGAGTAAATTAGGGGAAAGGAAACAGTACTGTTCAGAGGATGAATAAAGAGAGCCATTAGGAAAGCTGTACATTATTGATTTCCTATAGAGTTCTCTCTTAATACTCCCTCTGCTGTTTTGTGACATCTTCCTTCCTTCACAGTATCAGTTGGAATCACAGGTTATTTGAAATTCCTTTTTATAACTCTTGGGGGAACAAAGTTTCAAACTTTAGAATTTCACATAGATTATGAATTCTATAATTTCTAGTATATTTCCATTCAATTTATGTAATCTTCTAAACAACAGTGGTATGTTTTAAAAATACACAAAGCTTTCCAACAATATCCTTATGAAGGCAAAGGAAAATATTTTATCTAAAATCTGTATTTAGGCTTTACTGCCTGGCAATTCTCCTTTAACTACAGTATGCCACTAACATTTAAATTAAAGTCCACTTCAAACATTACTGCTCACTCACAAGACAATATAAAGAGGATGAGTAAAAAGAAAACAAATATTTTAAGAAGTGAAGATACCATCCATGGTTGCTTTAGCAGATTTAATTGCAGTTGATGTGCCATGTAAACACAAGGGATTCTTTTAATGCCAACTTCAGAGGTGCAGGACAAAATCAGTACAGGTCTGTTTGGAGGCCCAAGAGTTGGATCTATCATTGCCAAAATACGAGCAAATTCATCTTGACGGTCATGTTCTAGAAAACAGTTTGAAATATGAGTATTAGACTATATACAAACCCCACTATATATAATCAAACTCATCTTTATTACATTTTCTTCTATCTTGGTTCTTAGGAGGATACACATAATTGTTGTTACTGGAGTACCTTCCAAGCGATAATAACCAAAGTCACAATAGGCCATTTTCCTAACTTCCACAGAGGCAGTTGGGGCAGTGAGTTGCCCCTCCTTCCTCTTCCTTCCACCTCTCCCTTCCTGATCTGACTTTTTCCTCCTTTTAAAAGGCAATGATTATGAAGACAATCTAGCATGGATGAGGGCTGAAGAAACAAAAAGTAAACACACCTTCAGTATTAAAAGATATTCAGGACATGTTTCTTCATTATAGTTCTACATCTTCTGTAAATAAAATTAGATGCTAGAAACAATCCTAAATGTAAATACATGCTCTAGTTTAAAATACTCCCAACTGAAACACATTTTAAAAATCAACAGATAACCTGTTTGTTTCAACTTCCAGTTAATGGACCGTTAAAAACACACACAACTGTTTAAGACTAGGTCAAGGAAGGAGAGTTATACCATCATTACATGAAAATAAGCAAGGAAAGAACTTTAGATGATAGTAGAACTCTGTTTCAGTGCAGTGCCAGACGTATGATAACCTAATGAGATATTTCAGTGCATACTTTAGGAGAAACTGTAGAGACTACCAACCATTTGATAATGGACAGTCTCCTTAAAGAGAAGAAACAACCCGAATGAACTCTGGAATAAAATGAAAACTATCATGCTCAAAGCCATGTAAGCACACATTCTGAAAAGTCAGAGTTGGACCACACCATGGTTAATGGAGAAGGTGTTTGAGCTAATGAAAAAAATGACAGAATGAAAAGTGGATTGGAAACTGAAGAACACTGGAGAGAATATAAGGAACTGAGCACACAGATTCAAAGGCACACTAAACAAAAGTGAATACATCAGGGCAAAATGTGAGGAATTTGAGAATTATAAAGAGACTAATAATATAAAAAGGTATATTCACAGTGGTCAGATTTCTTACCAAAAAGTTTTCCCCATGACCGAGTAGATCATGATGGCACAGTTCTTACTGAAGGTGATTCAGATTACAGTGCCAACCTGTATGTCTCATCAGAGCCACTTACAATGCAGGATGACAGAAAAGAGAGTACAGAGTCAGAGGCATCAGTCCTCCGAGAAGAAATGGTGCATGTTATTAGGAAAATGAAGTTTGGAAAAGAAGCAGTGGTAAATAATGTACCAGCAAAATTACTAAAAGCAATTGGTGACCGTGGTATTGCTCTCATGCGGAAAATTTGCAATGACGCATGGATGATTTGAAATTGGTGGGAAGACTGGACGAAAGGAATCTTTCTGCTTTTACAAAGAAAGGGGATATAACAGAGTGCAGTAACTATCAAACCATCTCCCCGATATCACACACAATTAAAGTATTGCTCTGCGTAATTCAGGATTGCATGAAGCAATTGACAGAAGCAGAAGTAGCACCACAACAAGCTGGTTTCAGAGAGGGGCGAGGCACATGTGATCAAATTGCAAATATTAGTCATATAATGAAAAATGTAGGGAGTATAATCTCCCAATACATTTTGTAGAGTACTCCAAAGCATTTCACTGAACTCGCTGCAAGTCTCTACTGTTCACAACAGACCATGGTGTGAACAGCAGCGGGCAACAGCGATTGGTTTTCCATTGGGGAGAGTCCGAGACATGAGTGTATTCTGTCCCCAGGTCTTTTCAACGTATATGCAGAATTTATCATGAGACAAGCCCTGGAAGATTTTGATAAGGTGGAAGGAACTGAGACTTCTATTGATGGACACTTCTTAACCAACCTCAAATATGCTAATGATATGATGCTCTTTGGTGAAACCAATCAATGCAATGCAATAAATGTTGGAGTCTGTGAAAACAGTTAGTGAGGAACATGGACTATTCCTGAATGTGGCAAAAATGAAATTCATGTACGTTGACATGATCAATAACAACGGGATGCAAGCAAACATCATGATCAGCAGTGAAGCTGTAGAGGCAATAGTTGAATTTAATTATCTGGGATCATACATATTCAGCCAAGGAGGCTGTTCCAAAGAAATCTGAAGACTACTAGGGATGGCTTGCTCAGCAAGGCCTCCCTCATGAAACTGTGGAAAAACCATGGTATCTCAACATGTATTACTGTTAGATTGCTCAAAAGCTTAATTTTTTCCATAGCAACTTTTAGATGTGAATCCTGGAAAACTAATACAGCTGACAAGAAGAAAAAAGAAGAGATGTGGTGCTGGCAAAGACTCTTGCATATCTCCTGGACGGAGAAGACAATGCATGCTTATGTTAGAAATATTATTGGAGAGAAGTGGATTCTGCTCTCGGAAATCAACAGGTGCAAACTTATATACTTTGGTCACATTTGGCATAGAGATGGAAATATCCTTGAGAAAGTTATCATGGAAGGAATGGTGATGGGTCACCATAGTAGATGATGACCAGTGAGCAGAAGGACAGATCGTGTGTGGCAGATCACAGGGAAGTCAGCTGCTGTGTGCGCAAAGTTAGTGATGGATCACAAAGGCTTCCAAAAAATTCTGCTATGATGTCACTAGTATTCAGACATGAATAAGAGGGCTTTACTTAGCCATTAACAAAACTAAATCTTTCCATTTGACATTTTTAAATCCCCATCTCATTTGCTCTGATCTTTAGCTCAGATTATTAAGAATTCATACCAAACAATTATTTACACAAAAGGAATAACTGAGTACACCTTGCTTTTATATTGTAGCAAAACTGCATATAACCTGCTTAGTAGTGTCCTTGTAAAATTAAATTCCTCAAGTTATATAGCAGATTCAGTAGTCAATCATTAGTAAGAATTGTCCTGAAACCACACTAAGTTCATTTGGACTCATAATTCTTACTTACATTGATTAGTATCTTTCTTTGCACTTCTGAAGGTGAACAATAAGATCAGAATTTGGCCTTCAAAGTATAAATGTATTCTCATGTATTAGCAGCATCTCAACCATCCGCAAAATATGAGTCAACATAGTTAAAATAAACATTCCTTACTTTTATGAGCTTCCGCATTAGCAACATAGATGAATCCATCAACTACTTCGCACACCTGTTTAACTTGAGCAATTACATTGTAGTGTACTGCCTGTTGATTCCCACCTATGCTGTTTTCTTGGTAAAACATCTTATTGACTGTAACAGTTTGCTCTGTTCTTGCTCTCTTCCTTTCCATGCTGAAAAATATGAAAACATCCCAAACATTTAACAAAATTATCCAGACTAATTTGGAAGGAGAATGGCAAAGGGGAGGGTACTCCACAAAGAGGGGAGAAGGGAATGGCCAAAACATGCAGAACAGTTTCATCCCTGAAACAACGTTTTATAATTTGCATGCATAGTTAATCAGTTTTGCAAGATCCATACTAACATGCACCAATGGGTAGGTTCATGCTTATAAATTTCAAAAATAAAGTTAGAGACACAAAAAGGAAAGGCACTGCTCTTTATACATTACATACACACATAGTCACGCTGATCAAAGATTCTTTGGGCCAGATTTAAAAAACTAGGCCTGCCTTCTGCCACACAATTTGTGAGTGGCATTGCCAATTGAGGTAATTTACAAGAGATGTCCATCCACCTGATTTACAGAAACAATCAAGTACTGTGATATCCAAATTATATTAGTGGTTGAGACCAGGGAAAAAGCTGAAATAACTGAGAACATCCAGCTTTTTTTTTTTTTTTTTTTTTTTTTCCTCCAGAGAACAAGCCTTACCTGGTAGTTGAATACAATGTCAAAATATTGAAATTTCGATGGTTATTAAATTTAAAACTGACTCCTGATCCAATCCCTACAAGAGGAACAAAATGAATTTAGGATATAAAAATATTCAGTTGCTAAAGACAGCTAAAGCCAAAGGCTGAAAAATCCATAGGGATCATAAATTGGACACGTTTAATCAAGTGTGTCTCTATATTACAAGAAAATATATTCATTGCATCAGAATGTGACTTTAGACACACACTAAATTGATCACACTGAGATGCTGGTAATTTAATTCAGTATTGCTATAAAAGATTGGATGGCACTTGGAATTATTTCAAGTACCTAAATAAGTTATTTAAAATTTGTACTGCAGAAGCACTTAGACCCCCAATCAGGATCAAGTGCTACTGCGCTTCCTGTTCTTAAATCACACATTAAGTTCTATCCAAAATGTCTTACACCTAATTTAAAAGATAATGCAACAAGTGTGACATATGACAGCAGGAAAACAGCACTAAAAATGTATATTTGCATATGCCACCTGTGAGCACAACTTCATTATTCCAATTCAGTAATGAATAAATAAATATCAGTGGCTCCCAATCAAATAATTTTTGAGATTTTTTACTCTGGTTTAGAGTGAGGGGAAACTGAAGATGTTTAGAACTATATTTTATGTAAAATCCCATTGATTAATCATTTAACAACTTCCTACATTTTCCTAGGTCACTGTTCTTTTTAATAAAGGCATTTTATTACCAATCTCATATATAACTTAGATTTAAGTAGGAAATGGGGTCCTTCATCCACTTTTCCTTTTTTTGTACCTACACACTTTTTTTGTATAAAGTGCAGGCAATCAAGCAAAAGTAATTTTTAAAAAAGGACATAGTATTAATGTCAGCTAAAGAAAACTGGGCTTAAGACTAATCCATGATCAACAGCATATCTGACTTTAAGTTCTGGACCAAAACCCCAGGGTGAACTCTTGAGAGACAGACAGACAGACACCCAGACACCCACCACTGATTTCAATTCGCGTTTTCCCACTGACTTCAAGGTAGAAAGATTTCACCCCGAATGCTTATTGTTCTACAATGGCATTTTATTCTAATCAGCCACAGAGAGGGAAAAAATCCAGTTTTAGTATAGATTCATAGATCCTAAGGCCAAAAGGGGTCTTTGCAATCATCTAGTCTGATCTCCTGTATAACACAGTCTATAAAACTAATATTTGTTTTAAAGGGAGGTATAAAAAGCACCTTTTCTCTTGTAGAACATGTTTTTAAAGAAACAACTGACTATTACCATGGATTTGTCTTTGAGGTAAGCCAGCTACAGGCAAAATTTCTGGGCAAGTCATCATTCTTCGCACCAAAGATTCATCCAATTCTTCTAAACCTGGTCCAAAAAGGGCAAAGCGAGGTTCTGCTTGCGTGACCAGTGATTGTACAAGGAAGGTAGTCACAGCTCCATATGTGGGACGGCTTGATTTCAAATGTCTACTCGGAGGACAGCTCTTTTTGTATCTGGGTAAAATAGATATAATTAGAAATTAAACACAAAATACAGAGGAGATATTAATTACTGTTAACCAAATTAGGTCCCAAATGTATTTTACTTGTGACTTGTAGGTTGCTGATTCATATCAATGAGGGACAGAGTTGTTAACTGATGGTTGTTATGTAGCCTATGTAAATAAATTAGAAGTCTTGGTCCAATGAGAAATGTTTTTTGTGGTTAAGGCACTGGATTGGTACTCAGGAGAGCAGGGGGATGCAAGAGCCAGAGCATGGGGAGCACCAGAAGCGTAGGTGGGTGGACAGCTGCAGAGGCGGGGAATAGGGGAAAGTACATAGATCATAGAATATCAGGGTCGGAAGGGACCTCAGGAGGTCATCTAGTCCAACCCCCTGCTCAAAGCAGGACCAATCCCCAACTAAATCATCCCAGCCAGGGCTTTGTCAAGCCTGACCTTAAAAACCTCTAAGGAAGGAGATTCCACCACCTCCCTAGGTAACCCATTCCAGTTCTTCACCACCCTCCTAGTGAAAAAGTTTTTCCTAATATCCAACCTAAACCTCCCGCACTGCAACTTGAGACCATTACTCCTTGTTCTGTCATCTGCCACCACTGAGAACAGTCTAGATACATCCTCTTTGGAACCCCCTTTCAGGTAGTTGAAAGCAGCTATCAAATCCCCCCTCATTCTTCTCTTCTGCAGACTAAACAATCCCAGTTCCCTCAGCCTCTCCTCATAAATCATGTGCTCCAGCCCCCTAATCATTTTTGTTGTGCTCCGCTGGACTCTTTCCAATTTTTCCACATCCTTCTCGTAGTGTGGGGCCCAAAACTGGACACAGTACTCCAGATGAGGCCTCACCAATGTCGAATAGAGGGGAACGATCACATCCCTCAATCTGCTGGCAATGCCCCTACTTATACAGCCCAAAATGCTGTTAGCCTTCTTGGAAACAAGGGCACACTGTTGACTCATATCCAGCTTCTCATCCACTGTAACCCTAGGTTCTTTTCTGCAGAACTGCTTCCTAGCCATTCGGTCCCTAGTCTGTAACAGTGCATGGGATTCTTCCATCCTAAGTGCAGGATTCTGCACTTGTCCTTGTTGAACTTCATCAGGTTTCTTTTGGCCCAATCCTCTAATTTGTCTAGGTCCCTCTGTATCCTATCCCTACCCTCCAGCGTATCTACCACTACTCCCAGTTTAGTGTCATCTGCAAATTTGCTGAGAGTGCAGTCCACGCCATCCTCCAGATCATTAATGAAGATATTGAACAAAACTGGCCCAGGACAGACCCTTGGGGCACTCTGCTTGATACCGGCTGCCAGCTAGACATGGAGCCGTTGATCACTACCCATTGAGCCCGACGATCTAGCCAGCTTTCTATCCACTTTATAGTCCATTCATCCATTCCATACTTCTTTAACTTGGTGGCAAGAATACTGTGGGAGACGGTATCAAAAGCTTTGCTAAAGTCAAGGAATAACACATCCACTGCTTTCCCCTCATCCACAGACCCACAGACGGATAGCTCAGTGGCTAGAGCATTCACCTGCTAAACCCAGGGTTGTGAGCTCAATCCTTGAGGGGGCTACTTAGGGATTTGGTGCAAAATCAGTACTTGGTTCTGCTAGTGAAGGCAGGGGGCTGGACTTGATGACTTTTCAGGGTCCCTTCTAGCTCTATGAGATAAATAAATATACCTATCTCCTCATAGAAAGCAATTAGGTTAGTCAACTTGCCCTTGGTGGATCCATGCTGACTGTTCCTGATCACTTTCCACTCCTCTAAGTGCTTCAGAATTGATTCCTTGAGGACCTGCTCCATGATTTTTCCAGGGACTGAGGTGAGGCTGACTGGCCTGTAGTTCCCCAGATCCTCCTTCTTCCCTTTTTTAAAGATGGCCACTACATTATCCTTTTTCCAGTCATCGGGGACCTCCCCCGATCGCCATGACTTTTCAAAGATAATGGCCAATGGCTCTGCAATCACAATGTCCAGCGGGAGGAGGGCAGAAGCAGGGAGTTGAACAAGAGTAGAGTGAGAGAGAGGCAGGAGCCGGGAGGTGGATAAAAGAAAGGAGAACAAGAACAGGCTAGGAGTATACGGATATAAGGGTCTGTGCTCTCTTGAACACAGAACCTAGAATTGAACCCTGGAATCCTGAGCATCTACATTCCTCTGTTGTCAGCAAATAATTGTGAAAGCACAGCACTAGCAAAGCATGTGTCTCATTCCTCTCTAGTGGCTGATCCAATATTGGAGAACACCAACTATTGCCAATATTGTTCCACGTAACAGATTTTTTCCCCATTTTTTTAAAATTAGGAAGCTGTATCCAAAAAAAAGCTACGTTAAAAGAACATTAAAGTTCCAAAGTCAAGATGCAAAAGTTAGGAAATGCCAAAATTAAGGTTGCCTGGACAACCATAATTCAGTCCCTTTGTGCATATGTATGCTTATTACATGAAATACTATTTTTTTCCAAAGGACCTCTGGTTTATTTGATGAGTTCTTGACTTTGCAACATTAATATTCTTTTAATGTAGTTGACTGAATGTATAGATAGATTTTTCATGCAATTTACTGTACCTGAGTCTGTCAGATAAGACCTTAAAAACCAAAATCCCAATTGCTCTACATAGTACTTTCGGTAAGAGTAGGCATTTGCTTGTCTTCTGGACAAAAATGTTTTCACCTCCTCCCCCTTGTGTAGCATGCTGTGTCTGGCTCTCTAACTCCTATTCTGAGGTGGCTGCATTTCTGTGGCATTGTATATGTATCATTTGCAAAATGCTTTGAAATCCTTTGGAATTAAATAGAAATGTACTAATACTGCAAACAGAAAGAACTGAGAGAATTGTTACATAATTAGAAACTTCCTTTCAAGGAACCAGAAATGCATTTTATCCGCAAAACCACTTCAAAAGTCAAGTAATACTTTCCTATAATTAGACTGGCAGAGTTGTGGTTTTAAAATCTGGATTTGGGGTGAGTTATACACATTGGAGAAACGTAAAATACTTACATTGTCATGTAGTCGTACAATGCATTATCATTTAGCTCAGAAAATGATTTATTAAAGATTTCCACATCTGGAAGTGATTTCCAGTCAACAGAAGACCAAGAAGGGAGATCCCGCAAGAGAAAATATCGCCATAACAATGGATCCCGTGCAGTTAAACTCCAGTAGTGATTTGTGCTTCCCAAATGACACAGGTCTTGGGGTGAGAGAAATGACATAATGTATAACTGCACATCAATCTGAAAACATTAAAAAAGAGCAGTTTTAATGACCGAGGACCTCACTAATGCAAACAGAAGAGATTAGGAGGGAAAAATAAGAGCAAAAGTAATATTACTTCACATGCAAAAGTATAAACATGAAACAGATCACTACATTATTAAGTCAAAAATATGCTTGACTTCCTGCATAACACAGGCCATAGATTATCCGCAATTCCTGCATCTAGTCCAATAATTTGTGGCTGAATAAGAGCATAGTTTTTAGAAAGATGTCCAATCTGGATTTAGACTCCAAATGATTGATCATCCTCATTGTTAAAAAATGTACACTTTATCTCCAAGTTGAATTTTGCTGATGTCAGCTTCCAGCCACTGAATCTTATTATGACTCTATCTGCTAGAATCAGCTTTTCTCAAATTTGGCCATCATGGCTGCATGCGGCCACCAGGGGGTTTCCCTGTGGCCACGACAGCCTCCTGTCTCCCTCCAACCCTGTTGCTCTTGGATGCGCCACCCTGCACCATCTCTGGAGACAGGTGGGGAACAAGGCTGAAGGAGCAAGTTGAGTTCTCTACTGGGGGGGAGGGGGAAAAGAGTGGCATAGTTGGGCTCATGCTTTAGACATGGGGTGGGGACTTAGGGTATGTCTACACTACGGGATTAATCCGAATTTATATAATTCGAATTTGGGAAACAGATTGTATAAAGTCGAATGTATGTGGCCACATTAAGTCGGCGGTGCGCGTCCATGTTCCGGGGCTAGCGTCGATTTCTGGAGCATTGCACTGTGGGTAGCTATCCCATAGTTCCTGCAGTCTCCCCCGCCCATTGGAATTCTGGGTTGAGATCCCAGTGCCTGATGGGACAAAAAACATTGTCGCAGGTGGTTCTGGGTACAGCCTCACCCTTCCCTCCCTGCATGAAAGCAACGGACGACAGACAACCATTTCGCGCCTTTTTTCCTGGGTGAACACTGCAGACTCCATACCACGGCAAGCATGGAGCCCGCTCAGCTCAAGACAGCAGTCATGAACATTGTAAACACCTTGCGCGTTCTTGTGGAGTTTATGCTGAGCAAGGACCAGAAAAATGAGGCGAGGAGGCAGCGGCGGCGGCAGCGCAGCGACAAGCGTGATGAGGACACGGACACGGACACAGAATTCTGTCAAACCGCGGGCCCCAGTGCTTTGGAGATCATGTTGTTAATGGGGCAGGTTCTATCCATGGAACGCCGATTCTGGGCAAGGGAAACAAGCACAGACTGGTGGGACTGCTTAGTGTTGCAGGTGTGGGATGATTCCCAGTGACTGAGGAACTTTCGCATGCGTAAGGGCACTTTCATGGAACTTTGTGACTTACTGTCCTCTGCCCTGAAGCGCCAGAATACCAAGATGAGAGCAGCCCTCATAGTTAAGAAGCCAGTGGCGATAGCCCTATGGACGCTTGCAACGCCAGACAGCTACCGGTCAGTCGGGAATCAATTTGGAGTGGGCAAATCTACTGTGGGGGCTGCTGTGATGCAAGTAGCCAAACCAATCACTCAGGTGCTGCTAGGAAAGGTAGTGACTCTGGGAAATGTGCAGGCCATAGTGGATGGCTTTGCTGCAATGGGATTCCCTAACTGTGGTGGGGCAATAGATGGAACCCATATCCCTATCTTGGCATTGGAGCACCAGGGCAGCCAGTACATAAACCGCAAGGGGTACTTTTCAATGGTGCTGAAAGCACTTGTGGATCACAAGGGACGTTTCACCAACATCAACGCGGGCTGGGCGGGAAGGGTTCATGATGCTCGCGTCTTCAGGAACACTACTCTGTTTAAAGGGCTGCAGCAAGGGACTTACTTTCCGAACCAGAAAAGAACTGTTGGGGATGTTGAAATGCCAATAGTTATTCTTGGGGACCCAGTCTACCCCTTAATGCCATGGCTCATGAAGCCATACATAGGCAGCCTGGACAGTAGTCAGGAGCTGTTCAACTACAGGCTGAGCAAGTGCAGAATGGTGGTAGAATGTGCATTTGGCCATTTAAAAGGCCGCTGGAGATGGTTACTGACTCGCTCAGACCTCAGACAAACCAATCTCCCCATTGTTATTTCTGCTTGCTGTGTGCTCCACAATCTCTGTGAAAGTAAGGGCGAGACCTTTATGGCGGGGTGGGAGGCTGAGGCAAATCACCTGGATGCTGATTACGCGCAGCCAGACACCAGGGCGATTAGAAGAGCACACCAGGAAGCGCTGTGCATCAGAGAAGCTTTGAAAACCAGTTTCATGACTGGCCAGGCTACAGTGTGAAATATCTGTTTGTTTCTCCTTCATGAAAACCCGCCCCCTTTATTGACTCATTCTCTGTAAGGAACCCACCCTCCCCCTTCCCCCAGCTTGCTTTCAAACCAAATAAAGTCACTATCGTTTAAAAATCATTTATTCTTTATTAATAGATTATAAAAAGAGGGAGGGAACCCGGGTGGGGTTTGGGAGGAGGATCGGCAGGAAGGAAAAGGCCACTAAAAAAGGTTAAAAAAATGACAGCCTTTTGCTTGGGCTGTCCACTGGGGTGGAATGGGAAGGTGTACGGAGCCTCCCCCCCCCGCCCCACGTTCTTACACGTCTGGGTGAGGAGGCTATGGAACATGGTGAGGGGGAAGGGGGGTTATACAGGGGCTGGAGCGGCACTCTGTTATCCTACTGCCGTTCCTGAAGCTCCACCAGACGCCGGAGCATGTCTGTTTGCTCACGCAGTAGCCCCAGCGTTGCATCCTGCCTCCTCTGATCTTCCTGCCGCCACCTCTCATCTCGAGCATCTCTCCTCTCCTCATGTTGGTCCCGCCTGTCCTCACATTCACTGTCTTCTTTCCTATACTTTGAAACCGTGTCCTTCCACTCATTCAAATGAGCTCTGTCACTGCGGGTGGATTCCATGATTTCTGGGAACATCTCATCTCGCGTCTTCTTTTTCCGACGCCTTATCTGTGATAGCCTTTGGGACGCAGGAGGGAGGCTTGAAGAATTTGCAGCTGCTGGAGGAAGGGAAAAAAGGAGAGAATTTTTTAAAAAGATACATTTTGCAGAACAATGCTTATACTCTTTCACGGTGACCAACACTATTCACATTACATAGCACATGTGATTTCTGTGCAAGGTCGCATTTTGCTTCTTAATATTGAGTGCCTGTGGCTTTGCTGCTAGAGATCACAGACGCAGGTCCGGGCAACAGAATTCGGCTTGCATGCGGCCATGGTAAGCCATTGTCTTTCGGCTTCTGCACCCTCCTTTCCCACATACCAAGCAAAGCCCGTTGAGTGCTGCGGTTTTCCTGTTAACATTCAGCAGCAGAAAACAAACTAACCCCCCCCCCAATCCAATTCTCTGGATGGCTGGTATCAGGGAAGATCCCTGCAGGAACCAAACTAACACCCCCACCCCGCCATGAATTCTCTGGGATGATCGCTTTACCCCTCCCGGCACCGCGTGGCTGGTATCAGGGAAGATCCCTGCTAGCCAAACGCGAAAAGCTCTAGGCCAATTTCCCCCTCGCGCTTGGCTAACTGCAGGGAAGGATTTCTTTTCAGCCACAGGCAAACAGCCCAGTAGGAACAGCCACCTCTGTCCCCTTAATTAAATTCCCGTATTTCAACCAGGTTACCATGAGCGATATCACTCTCCTGAGGATTACACAGCAAGATAAAGAACGGATGTTGCTTGAATGCCAGCAAACACCGGGACCATACGCTGCCAGGCTTTATCATGCAATGATACCAGATTACTTGCTGCAAGCATGGCGCGGTCAAGTGTCCTATCATGGAGGACGGAATAAGGCTGCACTGCCCAGAAACCTTGTGGCAAGGCTTTTGGAGTGGAGGATTTCCACTCCATCCCCAGACATGTTAACAGACTTTTCCAGTAGCTGTACTGGCTGCGAATGCATCCCAAGTCCTCAGGGCAAAGTAATCATTAAAAACCCTTGCTTTTAAAACAAGTTTTATATTTTAAAAAGGTAAACTCACCTGAGGTCCCTTCCATGGGGTCGTGGTCTTGGTTACTGGGTTGGGAGGGTACTTCAGTCAGGCTGAGAAAAAGATCCTGGCTGTTGGGGAGAACGGAGTGCTGGGTGCTCTCTGCCAGCTCCTCCTCCTCTTCCCCGTCCGCAGAATCCTCAGGTGTAGCTGATGAGATGATCCCCGCCTCGGAATCCACGGTCAGAGGTGGGGTAGTGGTGGCGGCCCCCCCTAGAACTGCATGCAGCTCGGCGTAGAAGCGGCATGTCCGCGGCTCTGACCCAGAGCAACCGTTTGCCTCCTTTGTTTTTTGATAGGCTTGTCTGAGCTCCTTGACTTTCACGCGGCACTGATCTGAATCCCTATTGTGGCCTCTCTCCGTCATGCCCTTGGAGATTTTTTCAAAAAAGTTTTGGCATTTCGTCTTTTTGAACGAAGTTCTGCTAGCACTTAATCCTCTCCCCATATAGCGATCAGATCCAGTACCTCCCGTACGGTCCATGCTGGTGCTCTTTTTCGATTATCGGCCTGCATGGTTACCTGTGCTGATGAGCTATCTGTGGTCACCTGTGCTCTCCACGCTGGGCAAACAGGAAATGAAATTCAAATGTTCGCGGGGCTTTTCCTGTCTACCTGACCAGTGCATCCGATTTCAGATTGCTGTCCAGAGCGGTCACAATGGTGCACTGTGGGATAGCTCCCGGAGGCCAATACCATCGAATTGTGGCCACACTAACCCTAATTCGAAATGATAAAATCGATTTTGGCGCTACTCCGCTCGTCGGGGTGGAGTACAGAAATCGATTTAAAGAGCCCTTTATTTCAAATTAAATGGCTTCGTTGTGTGGACGGGTGCAGGGTTAATTCGATTTAACGCTGCTAAATCCGAATTAAAGTCATAGTGTAGACCAGGCCTTAGGGAGCCCGTCTGCAGACCCCCTGCTGCAGCCATGGGGCTTCAGGTGCCAACACCCGGCTCTAGCCGCAGGATTTCAGGCACTGACCCCCAGCTCTGGCCACGCGGCCCTGGCCTTCAGTCACAGGTCTTCAGGCTCCAACCTCTGGCTGCGCAGCTGCAGACTCCGATCCCCGGCTCTCACCACATGGCACCAACCTCCAACCCCAGTGGCAGCCGCAGGCCTCAGGCGCAGATCCCTGGCAGCACAGTCTGACTCCCAGCCATGGTCGCTAACCCTGAGCGCCAACCCTCGGTGCAGATTCCCAGCCCTGGGTGCTGGCCCTGGGTTCAGATCGCCGGCCTTGGGCTCCGGCGGTTTGCTGGCTCTGGATGCTGACCCCTAGCCCTGGCCGCATGGCAGCAGGTATGGACCCCAAGCGCCAACCCCAGCGGTGGCTGGAGGCTCCAGGGGCCAACCCCGGCCACGCGCTCTTACCCCCAGCCCTGGTTGCTGACCCCAGACACTGCGTCTGGATGTCAACCCTGGGCTCCGGCGGGTGCTGGCCACAGGTGCCGATCCCCAGCCTTGATCACGCGGCAGCAGGCACCAACCCCGGGCTCCGGCAGGTGCTGGCCCTAGATGCTGATGCCAACCCCTTGCCCCAGTTGTGTGGCAGCGGGCATGGACCCCAAATGCTGAGCCTGGGTGCCGACCCCTGGCCCCGGTCTCGCGGCAGCAGGTGCTGGCTCCGGTGCTGACCCCCCGATCCTCAGCCCTGACCGCACAGCAGCGGCCGCCAACCCTCACCCCCAAGCACGCATTGGCGGGCCCCCTCCCATCCATCGCCTCTGACCTCTGCAGCCTCCCCGAGCCTCGCATCCATCCTCCCTGCCCCCCCTTAATTTGCCAGGACTTGCTGTGAAAAGTGATATTAACAAACATACAAATATCACTTTTCACAGCATTATATTTATTACTGAGTCTGCAAAAAAGCCATACATAAATTACAGTGAGTTGGACATGTATATGTGCATATTTATTTGTTTTTCCTAAAGTTAATTAAGCAAGAGTTGGTGGCCACACTGTGAGGCCACCAAAAAATGTGTTGTGAAAACCCCTGTGACAAAGAGCCTTTGAGTATCAGACGTGAACCCCCAGGTGGTAATTTCTGAGGGTATGCCAGAATAATATGATCATGCCTTTGATTTATGGGAGCACCCAAGTGCTGCCAACAGGATGGGAACCGGATGGCTGGTGTGATCAAGAGAGACGAGGAGGGGTGGCAAGTATCAGAGGGGTAGCCGTGTTAGTCTGAATCTGTAAAAAGCAACAGAGGGTCCTGTGGCACCTTTGAGACTAACAGAAGTACTGGGAGCATAAGCTTTCGTGGGTCAGAACCTCACTTCTTCAGATGCATCTTGTTCTGACCCACGAAAGCTTATGCTCCCAGTACTTCTGTTAGTCTCA